>NW_026705836.1:0-297969 GCF_029867415.1 Vicia villosa | reverse complement strand
CTTTAGACACACAAAGAAAATAAAGACTAAAAATTTATTCCAAGGCATTTTTTAGAAAATTTGTTTGCCAACTATTTTAATATTCCAAGGAAATTGTTAGTTTTAATTAATTATTTAAAAAAAGCTTATAATATTTCATGGGAACTTTCCCATCATTTTACTTGGGAATAATTTCATGGGGATATGAGAAGTTATGAGAAGTTATTTTATTCTTTGGAATCTTTATATTCAGGAATAATTATTTTCAATCTTGTAACAAACATGGGTATTCTCATTTCTTATCCACGTATTTTTGGGAATGTGATTTTTAAACTTGAAACAAACACCCCCATAAAAATCATTGACCCCCGAAAAAACCAATAATAAAAGATTGTGAAAAAAAAAGAAAATTGTTAAAAAAACCAAAGTTTGAAAATTGCATATATTGTGGATTTTCTGGATGATTGTTGGTGTAAAATAAAGGTGGAGAGTACCCTATTTATAGAATTGAAATTAGGTTAAAAATCCTAAATAATGAAATGATCCAACCCAAAGACTTTCTTGGTGTTATACCTCAAAATTTGCCCGCATATATTTGCAAACGTCATTTTATTTCGAATAAGTGACGTAGCACAGTTGGTAAGGATTTGAGGTTAAAAGGTACATGCCCGAGAGATCCCGAACTCGAATCCCACTTCTAACATTTCTCCTTTTTTATTTGTTTTCTAATTTTAATTCTAACTTTATTTCCATTATTCAAAAATCGTAAAAATTGCATTTTTTATTATTTTAATTTAATTTTCGCACTAATTAAATATGCATTTTTAAAATAGTCAATTTTCACTTTTATGCATTTTTTTGTCAAAAAATCACCAAAATATTCAAAAAATCCAAAAAAGAAAGTTTTATATCTTATTTGTTCTATTAATAGCCCTTTTCATATCTTAGGGAGCAAGTCAATCTCATTAAATTATTTTGATTTAATTTCTTGCTAGAATTAAAACAGATTAATTTTTTGGTCTTGATTTGATTCATAGATTTTAATTTTCCTTTTTTACTTAACCTATTTTTTGTGTATAAATAGTCACTCTTTTCACACATCTAAACACAACAATTCTAACCCTTAGTCCCACTCTCTCTCTTCTCACAAACACAAAAAATATTTTCTCCTCCTTCTCTCTAAGATCAAACTTCACTTTCTCTCATGAATATCATAACAACTTCATAGCTTATTGAAGAACATCAAGAACACTTTCAAAAAACTCAAGAACTTATATCTTCCTCTCACCGTAGAACCGAGCGGTTCAACCTCCGCCGAAGACTCCACCGTAGAACCGAGTGGTTCAACGCGCATCTTTCCTTCACAAACCGCCATCAAAGCCCTCAGGTGGTGTTGTTTAGTTTTTTTTGTTTTTTTATTTTTGCTAGCTTTTTATTGGTTCAATTGATGGCCATGATTATTGTTTTGAAAGTGTTGTTTTTCTTTTGATTTGATTTTGTTTGTGTGAATGGAGAAGAGAGAATACATATGGGGAAGAAGATGAAATCACATGGAAAATAATTTATCAAAGACGTAGAAGAGTAAAACACAAGAGAAGTGGAACTCAGTCAGAACCACCGAATCAACCGGATCCGCAACACTCCTTCACGCCTTAACCGCCGGCGATCCATCCACTAACACCAAAAGCACGCTGGCACAGCTGGTGGCAAACAAGCGCCAATCACCTTCCCAACTCGGGTTCGACCCCCAAGTTTACCCTTTCTTTTTGTCAATTTTTCCTTCTTTCTTCTTTCTCTACAATTTTCTTTATTTAATCACATAATTAAAATCAACCCATAACTAATTAGGACTAGGATTAGAGTTTAGACTATTAATTATTTTCTCTCTCACCTTTTTGTTTAATTAATTTAATTTTAGTAATTAGGTTGTTAAATTCATTTAATTTCCATAAAATCATAAATTCACAAAAACATTTAGTTTTAATAGTTAATTTGATTTAATTGTTTTAAGTTTTTTTTAATTGACTATAATTAGGATTAGATTAGATTTTTTAATTAAGACTAAATTTCAATTTAAAATTCAATTAGATTAGATTTAATTTGATTTGATTTAATAATTAGATAATTTCTTCAATAGTTGATTAGATTTAGGATATTTATAATTTAGTTTAGGATTCAATTAACATTAACTTAAAATATTTTTCTAAACATCAAATTTTGTTTCCTCCTCTTCTTCAAATATTTTCTCATTTTCTCAATTCGTCCTCTATTTACCTTCTTGCGTAATTTTTTATAATTTATGTAACTGCTCCTGGTTTGTAATAGTAATTAGGATTTTTATTTCCGTGTTTTATTATTCTTCGTAGTTTTTATTATGTAACTGCTAAGGTTTGTAATAGTTATTTAGGATTTTATTTTCCGCATATTTTTATGTAACTGCCCCAAAGCCATGTAATAGTTGTAGGTTTACTTTCTGCTCTTATTTTCCGCATTCCCCGGGTTTTTTTGGCTATGTATCCACCTCCCTGAAGCCTTGTAATAGCGTAGGAACTTTTAATTCTGCCTTTATTTTTAACTGTGTGGTTAGTAACCCTAGGGAGTGATAAACCTTGAATTGAATTTAGAATCACTAACTTATACAAGATAAAATATCCGAACTGAATCACATGATTGTGCCACACACACACCTTTTTGGTAACCCTTCTTATGCTGCCTGTTGCCTGTTGGCTTATAAATCTCAAAATAGTCAAGTCCCTCAAATACGAGGATACCTAAAGCAAATGTCGCTCTCAGTTCATAAATCATCATAAGATCATAGTCCCTACGAAGTTGCCTAACATAAAAATGATCTAGTCCCTCGATGTTGCCTCGGTAATATGATGATTGTCCCAATCGCTAAGGTATCCTCGCCGGTTGCCTACAGATTAAATGACTATTCTATCCTTCCATAAAGACTACCTACCCTCTATATGGTAGGGACAGTTTTATGGCAAACGATAATTTCTCGATGACCCTTAACATCCAATGAAAGGACTTCCTACCCTACTATGGTATGGATAGCCCTTTCAAACTGAAAAGCTAAAAGAACAATTTTTCTAACTTAGGGTAGGTGCTCCTGATTGCTTTCTCTATTCAAATTCAAATTCAAAATTTAAAAACTTTTCCCACTTCTTTTCAAAGAATCTTTTCAAAAAGACTACGCTTATTTACAAGCTAAAGTTCTTATTCAAATTCTTTTTACTATTCACACACTACACTTCAAACATTTTGAAAATAAAAGTGAGCTAAGCAATTAAGAGCCCACGGATAACCATGGATACAAAGGGTGCTTACACCTTCCCTTTGTATAACTTACCCCCCGAACTCAATCTCTTTTAAAATGTCTTTTTCTGTTCTTTTAAACTTTCCAATTGGATAAAATTAAAGTCGGTGGCGACTCTTGCTATCCGCAACATTTCTTAAAAGTCAGTTCTCCTACCGTATTACAGAATTGGCGACTCTGCTGGGGATGTCGAATAAAAAGAGGAGTTACCTTAAAGTTTAGGATCACTTAAATGTTTTCAATTGTTTGTTTTGCTTGCTTAATTTTAAAGGTTGCTTGGGAATTAAATGAAGGACGAATCCTATACCCGGATTCAAGTACACTTGAGATAGGAGCGACATAGTCATGGAGACCTCCCTTGTGCATGCTTGGGAATGGTCAATATGAGAGTTCGCGCTTGAGTTAGGTCTCCACTGGTTATTATGTACCTCTTTTGTATGAGAGAGGTTTACGTATGTACCTTTGGGTGCGTCAGAGCTCAATGACCTTTAGTCACCTTTAACCCATCTTGACTTTTAGGAACGCAGTGGGAGGGCTATTCTTGATGCATGTCAAGTTATGGTCGCGACCCGATACTACAACTCAGATAGGTTTCTTCTTAAAGTATCATTGTGTGGTATGCATGTACCATGTTCGAGGGTGCTTTAGAAGGGCTAACAATTATGAGTAACTTTGTAGAACCCGTTGCTGATTTCATCCTTATCCTTAGAAGTACCTATTGAGGAAGGGTAGTTACCTGGTCAGACTCCATGCAAGCCTTTAAACCTAAGGACACTTGTGTGACTTGCTTGTGTGTGCTACTAACCCTTTGATTTCCTTGCAGGTTTTGTCTTAGGACTTGTTTGTCCTTACTATCTTACGCTTTGCCTAATGTACTGCATTCGCATAACATCATGACATCATAAGCATAGCATTTTAACTAACCCTTTCAAGGATCTTAGGAATTTAGGGCGCACAATTTCAGGTGCTCTTATCAAGGACTGAACTCTTGTCTAGGGGCAAGAGGATTTATTTTCCCCTGGCCATATGCCTTCCAATTCAGAGACACAATACCCATCAAGGGGCAAGAGGATTTATTTTCCTCTAGCCATGTACTTTCAAATTAGAAGGTATCCCGAATCAGAGGCTATGACCCACTGGATATGGTGAGCTTGATTCCCCTAGAAGAACATCCAAGAATCAGAGTTCTTCAAACGAAGATGAGACCAAATCACTTTCTAATGTTGCTAACTAAATTCCTTAAATATCCTTGAAAACGTTGCATTTGCATTCATAACATCGCATAAAAAGTTTCTCACGACGGTTTTCTCACCTCCTCGCTGTTTATTTCAGCATCATGAATCTCGAGCGATCTGTCTGAAATCTTCAGGCTCAGAACAACCAGTTTCAAGAGGTGATCCTTAACTTGGCCAAGGGGAAAGAAGAACTGAAGGCACTTCTGATCAAGAAGGGGAAAGATCAACATAGGCAGCAAGGTGGTCAAGGTAATCGGAAATCCAAACCTAAGCGATCATTAACTCCGTTACACATGCCGCTGTTTCAAGTTCTGCAGCAACTGCGCAATCAGAACTTGATAACCTTATTGCCTACATACTAAGTTCCTGCCAATCCTGCTCCTGGGTACAAGTATCGTGCGAGATGTGTTTATCACTCGAATAGTCCTGATCATAATACAAAGGATTGTGGACCATTGAAGCATATGATTCAAGACTTAATCGATGACAAGATCATTGATTTCAACTCACCTGAGGAACCTTGTATAACTGACGCTGTGCACAACTAGAAAAGTCGTAATGAACGCAACCAATCTGTGGGGGCAGTTCTGATCTCCACATCGGCGCCACAACAAAGTCGTCTAAACAAGCAAGACACGCCTAAGCGTCAGTTCACAAGGATCAATATGTCACTAGCTCAGGTATTGCAACATCTGCTGAAGGCAAACTTGAATACTGTAAGTAAGGGTGGAAATAGGCTGGGCCGAGCTAGGCTTTGCCAAGCCTAAGCCTGGCCTGTCAAAAAAACAGAAGCCTTAGCCTGGACTGTGGCCTGTCGTAGGCTTATTTTTTAGGCCTGAGCCTGACCTTTTCGAAGGCCTGGTTAGCCTGTTAGCCTGTATAAAAGCCTATTTGTTTTAGACATATGTATATAAGCAATTAAAATAATTTTTAAATAGACTAACTAACTAAAAGATCAAGAGACTAAAAATTTGTTTGCATTGACTTATTTTAACTTGCCTCTTAGCATAATTTTTACAAGACTATTTGTTTAAAAGAACTTATGAGAACAATGTTCATCAGATGTTTTCATCTTATTTTTACAAGTTCTTCAAGATAACTAAATTTTATTTATGTATTTTAATTCAAAGTATAAAACATAACATAATGATAATAAAAAAAGTATTCATATTTATTTAAATAGGCCGGCCTGATAGGCTTAAAAGGCTTCTTTTAGGGCCTGAGGCCTAGCCTTTTTAACTAAATAGGCTTATAAAAAAGCCTAGGCCTTTTCTATTTAAAAATAATGTGTGGCCTGGCCTAAGCCTATATAGGCTAGCCTGTAGGCCCCTGTTATCGGCCTGGCCTATTTCCACCCCTAACTGTAAGGGATCCTCCCGTGAAGCCCAACACTTCCGCTCCTAGATATAAGCCCGGTGCAAGGTGCGCATATCATTCCAATAGTCTTGTACATGACACTAATAATTGCTGGGCATTGTAGAATAAGATCCAAGATATGATCGTTGCTGGTGAAATTGAGTTCAACCCTCCTAAAACTCTTGTGGTGATCACCGCTCCCACATCTAGTCATGACAAGACTGATTAATGTCTAGAAGGATTGACTTTCAGATCATTAGTTTTACTTTCATTTGCAATTTCTTTTCTGTTTGTTTAAACATTTGACTTATGATAGACATTATATGTTTTAATAATCATCATTAGTGCATTTCATATGTTTGTCTTGAATAAATCATTTCGCTATCACTCATTTAAACTATGTCTTTACTTTGTCTTTGTTTTGTGATATTTAACTCCTGCTAAGCTATAAGCCTTTTGAGGGAGGATGACGAAAATGATACCACAACCTCATACAACATGCTTTTGAACGGACTATGCTGCCGATGTACAAGCATTGTTTCAATTCCTAAACAGTGGAGATATAAGGATGTTAATCCCTCGTCAACCCCTTTGAGCCTAAGTAGTAGAAGTTTTCTTTCTCGTACAGATTAAAACCTTAATTATAACCTGGGGAAGGGTAGTTACTCAGTTAACTCAATTATACTAGCTGTCGTTTACACAAATTATGATGGGTTCCCGCAACCACTAAGTCAGACAGTCAATATTCATCAAACAAAAACTGTTAAGTCAAAACCTATAAAGGAGACTTATCAAAAATCGAAACATCTTGCTGACTGTAATATCAAAATAAACAGTTCAGGCAAAAGTTAGGGATAATAAAGTAAAAAAACTGTGGTGTCGTTTTCTTTACCTCCCCGTTTCACTTGGGAGGACGGCACGCTAAACCCTTCACGCGAAATTTGGAAGGAGAATGCGCCCGTGGTGGGATGAATTTTATTTCAGTTCTTCCTACGATATCACACGAACTTTCTTATTTGTCCTACGAGTAGGAAAGGGAAAAAAAGATCTCAACTAAACCCTAGGAGTTTGCTAAGTGTGGGGATTTCACCTAGACTAGAAATTCTGGAGTCCGGGGGGTCGGTTATACATAGGGAAGTGTTTAAACACCCTACATATCTGTAGTACTCTACAGGAACCTTCTCTGTGTCATTTGTGATTGTGTTTGCTGCTAATGATTGGGAAAGTTTCTCCTTTGTGTTAGGAGAAGGAATTGAATTGATTTAAAGAAAGACAGACATATAGACAGACTGACTATTTTTGGTATTTTATTAGCTCGCTGAGATTCCTTGTGAACCTCATGCCTACATATCCCTAGTGGAAGTCAGAGCTTAATGTAGTTCGGGGAACTAACTAGGGAAATTACTTGTTTTTGGTGCCTTGCTTGAAGCTCAAGGTTGAAGCTTGAATTAAATCTCTGTTTACAGTAAAGAGACATGAAATCATCTTTACAGAGAGGTATTTGTACTATTCTACCACAAACATTTAAAAGTGACAGAAAAGCTAAAAAATGATGTTTCATTAAGAGGGGAGTCTACTTGGTTGATCAAGTATGACAGCCATCGTGCCTCTAAAATGAAAGAAAGATGCTCATCCAAATTAGGGAAAGTGTACAAGTCTGGGGATGTGCCAGAGCATGTCTTTCAGAGTCCTAAATGGGAGACTTTGAATGAAATTGAAATTGAAATGTTTGTTTGTTTGAATGTGGTAGAGTAGTAAAAATATCTCTCTATAGAGATAAGCTATGTCTATCTACTGTATAAAAGATCTGAATTTAGCTGGCTTGTATGAGGCCCAAGCTTGAGGCTTTTTTGATTGATTTATTAATATTATTGACTTTGGGAGATGACTCCACTGGGGATTAATTACAGGGTATTTTTGTGTTCTGTACAAAGCCCAGAATTGAGGCTGACTCTACTTAGGGAGACTCTATTTATGTGCCTTGTACAAAGCCCAAGGTTGTGGCTAACTGCTGGGGATAATTGAATGAATGACTCTATTTTATGTGCCTTGTACAAAGCCCAAGGTTGTGGCTGACTCTAGCTAGGGAAAACATTATTTTCTGCCTTGTACAAAGCCCAAGGTTGTGGCAGACTCTTAAATAAACTGAGTATGGATGACTCTATGGGGAAAAGATCCTAGGTGTTAGGAATCTTTGACACATGAAAGTATGGTTTATCTGCCTTGTACAAAGCCCAAGGTTGTGGCTACTGAGTGATGAAGAACTCACTGGGGAGACTCTATTATCTGCCTTGTACAATGCCCAAGGTTGAGGCTGACTCTTGACAGGGGAGTTTTATTGTTTGGTGCCTTGTATGAAGCCCAAGGTTGAGGCTAACTATTTTTGTTGGTTTTGACTCTACTGAGGAGATTTTATTTATTGAAAGACTGTTTTTCTTTGGAAGCTAACCCTTTCCAGGGATTTTGACTCAGCTGGAGAAATTATTTGGTAAAAGACTGACTTTATCATGTTTTTTGGAGGCTGACCCTTTCCAGGGGTTTTGACTCTTTTGGGGAAATTATCTCCTAAGAGAAATGAATCTTCATTTTTTGACATTTTTTATTAATTGACTTTGGAGGCTAACCCTTTCCAGGGATTTTATTGAAATGAAAGAATGTGTGGAAGCTAACCCTTTCCAGGGATTTTGTTGAAATGGATGGCAGAAAGATTATCTAATGGAGACTTCTTGTTTAAAGCCCAAGATGAAGGCTGACACATGCTGAGGAGAAGTAAACATAGATCCTAGACTCTGCTAAGGAAGATTGATGAAGACAAGGGTGATAGAGACTGTCCATGTCTCTCATTCCAAAAATGTGTACTCAATGCAAAATTGAGACAAACTTAGCTTGTTTAAAGTCTGGTTTAGATTGGAAGAAACTCACCAGGGTAGGCTAAAAGGTGACTAAAGACCTGTTCCTATGTTTATAAGAAACCTGATGGGTCCTTGTATACAAGCTCAAGAAGAAGCTGGAAATGCTTTTAAGAAGCCTGTGGGTCCTTGTACAAAGCCCAAGAGGAGGCTAATCGAGGGTCCTTGTTATAGCACAAGAGAAAGCTATGTAGTTTTGAACTTATTTTGGCTCTAAGCAAATGGGTAAGAGGTTTCACCGGGAATAATTCCTCTTTGGGTGGATGTGTCCTATTTTTTTTGGATTCTAAGGTTTTTACCAAGATGTTTCACCGGGAATAATTCATCTTGGGGGTTTGAACTACAGATCTCTAATTAGGAAAGAGCCTTCACCGGGAAGACATTCTCAATCCTAGGTCATATTCCTATAATATATATATAGTTTAACTGTCCTAAGGTTTATACTTAAACGTAGTTCTAAACTAATATATATGCACAATTTATATTTGACAGTAATTTAAATAAAGACTGTAAATTGAAAGCTTGTAAAGCCTAACCTGGATGGAGTGGAGGCCTTTGAAGAAGTATATACAGAGCCTCAACAGTAATTTTTGTTGTTTTGTTGATAACAGTTGAATATATATATGATAAACAGTTAATGGTTTTTGAAAACAGAAGAAGTGAAGATGGACAAAGGTCACATAGGTATCTGAAGAGTTTCACCGGGAATAATGCCCTTCAAATACCAGAAGAATGTTTTGAAAACAGAAAGAAGATTTTGAAAATAAAGTTTTGAAAACAAGCTAAGAAGAAAAGGTTTTTGGGACTTACACTCTATTAGAGGCCCAGTACTTTACAGTACTGGTGTAAAAGCAATTTGAAAAATGATTTGGAATGATACAAGGTTTTGTTGTTTGAAAACCTTAATCATTTGATTTATTCGGAGATTGAAAACAGTTTTGAAAATTGACAAAAGTCAACTTAATTAAGGTAAAAATAAAGATTTTTAACTAATTAAGACCTAAACAATTAGGGTTTTATCATAAAATTATTTACAAAGTGATTAGGTTAAAATAAAGTGACAATATATATTTAAAGTATTTAAGAAAACACTTAAAAACATACTATTTTAAACCTAATTAAAATTCATGAAATAAATAATATTTTTATGATTTTTTTGACTATTCACAAAATAGATATATTAAATAATAGGTGTATGAAAAATGAAGTGAAAATGATTTAATTTGATAGGTGAATTAATTGTGTGAAGTTGTGAAGAAAATAGGTGTGACAAGTGATAAAAAATTAGGAATGTCTCCACCAAGGCTTGAACTCACGCCCTTTAGGTCACACACCCAAAACCAAACCACTGGGCCAGCGCGCGCATGGTGATAGTGATACACATCCAACACATTATATTTTCAGATAAACGTGTAAATCATGAAAAAAATAAAAGGAATAAAAAGTCTGGGGCGAGGGGGATTCGAACCCCAGACTTGAGGCATGAGGAGACTAAGAGCGCATGTGAGGCCACTAGGGCAAACGATGTATTCGTTTAAAACACGCTTTCAGTTAAATATATTTTAAACCCTCCCCTGAGAATCAAAAATGGCGCCACCCACCATCTTCATCTTCAACCTCAAGCTCTTCAAATTTGAACTTCTGAGCTTACTCGTTTCTCAACCAAACGTGATGATGTAAAGATGAATTTCACTCCAAATTTCCTCACGAATCTAAATATGTAACTAATATCTATTTATATTAACTACATCTAACTAATTTACCAGAAATCGTGAAGAACCCTAAATTTAAAAAATCAAATTAAATGACTATACTGAAAGATAAATGAATGATGATAGAGGGTTTTCAATCCTCTGATGATGCTGAACAAGATAGAATCGAGCTTTATCACAAAGAGTGCTTAAATTAAAGAGGTGAGGTTCAGAAACTTACCTCTGAAAATGGAGGTTGTGAGGATGATAGAGAGCACCTGGGCTTGAATGAATGATCTCAATAGCTTCCCTGAGACTCAATGATGCTAACTGAATGCTTATTGGAGCTTGAATCCTCCTGAATTGCTCTATGGACCTCCCTCGATTTCAGCTTCAAGTGAACATGGAGGTTGTTGAATTTGGAGTTACAGATGAGCTACAGCCATCTGGTTAGCTTCACTATGACCTGAGGAGTGTGCCTGGATGATTGGCTTGGCTTGAAACCTCCTGAATTGTTCTGTGGCCCTCCAACTGCAAGTGCTCCAAATGAGAGGTGGAGATGATGATTCTCCACGCCCAGCAGTGTTCCAGAGGTTTGGATCACCTCCAAATTCCTCCCTCAATGTGTTTGAATACTTATTTTCAAAGAGAGAGCTTTGGTTTGAAGAATCCGAGTCTTCTTGCCAAAGGACCTTTGAAAAAACTAAGTATGAAGAAAGAAAAGAGAAAGCAAGAATTCTGTTGCTTTGGTGTGTTTTTTGAATGAGAATGAGGCCTCTATTTATAGGCAATTGGTTCAGTATAGTTGCAGAAGAGTGAGCTTGCTTAATGAAAGAAGTTTGGTTTCTTAAGCATGAAGGAAGTTTGCAAATATCTCTTATGCAATGATGAGAATTTTGATTCCATTTGATCAATCCCCTAGCCCTCAATTTTGCTTGATCTTAGGGGACAATTCTGAGCCAGAAATGAGCTCTAATTGGTTGGTGAGAAGATTCCTTGGGTGATTCATCAATTTGCCATAAATTCACAAATGTAATCATTACATAATCACATGTTCTTATTTTTAGAATCTTCTTCAATCCTTATGGCATGGTGAAAATGAATGCATGGCATTGTTTCAGATATGTTATGGGTCGTGTAGCATCCATAATTGAGGTCATGTGCACAAAATTTCAAAGTTCAAAAATGATGCATGACCTATAATTTTACTTCATGAGGCCAACTTTGAACAAGCATAACTCTTAGCTCAAATTGAATTTGGAGAAGGTTGAACACAATTTGGAAATCCCTAAACATCTACTTCAAATCATTAGTTTATGTCTTCTTCAGAATCATTTGGGAAATTTGTGAAAAATGAGCCCAAAGTTGGATGAAAACTAAGTTAAAACACTTAGAAAATTTTCTAAGTGTTTATGACCTAAAACTTCAAAATTTTCAAAACCCTTAAATGGTTGATCTTTTGAAAAAAGTTCTTATGTGAGATGTTGTTTTATTTTGCAAGATCTACAACTTTCATGTTGGAAGTTTTTTGAGTTGTGTAGGTGAAATTTTGAGTTCTCACCATGCCCTCAAAAACCCTAATTCCCGACTTTTTGCTCCTTGATGAATTTCTTTGAATTTCTTTGGTCAAATGACTTTGACATCCATATATTGATGATATTGATCTTTGAAAGTCATTTTTTGACCAAAAACCTTAAAAGTCAATGATGATCCCACACAGTTGACTTTTCCTAACAAAGTGAATTTTTGGGCTTTTGTGTAGAAACAAGATCTTCTCCTCAAATGAATGATGTAAATGGATTATATTGAGGTAGTAGAGATTCTTGAATCATGTCTTGAGTTTTGGATCCATGCCCTGATTAAAAGTCAACTATCTTGGTGAATTAGGTCAAAAACCCTAATTGTCGACCAGAGGACAATGATGAGTGTAGACTTTGAATTGAGGTGTAATGTCCAGTGGATCTTGTCATAAGAGTTATTTGAAGATGATTAAGGTCTTTGAATGGTTTCCTGGGGCTTTTTAGGGTTTCCCAAAGGTGATCCCTGATTTTAGTCCTTGATAGGCTCCAAACCCTAGTCTGTTGATCTGAGTAATCCTGTACTTAGATGACTGGGTGTCTTAATCAATCATAGGTGTAATAATGAGGCTTTTGAGTCTTATGATTGTATTAGAGACTAATCCCTCTATTGATTGATCCTTTGCCTGAGTTTTCTTGTCTTTGAACACCCTCGATTGAATGCCAGACTGCCCTGGGTACTTACTTTGACTTGATGAAAATCCTGAAGATATGTCATCTCAGGGGGGTCAAAAATTAGGGTATGACAGATGCCCCTATTTAAGTTTCTTTTATCTGGAGGGAGAGAGATTGAGATCTCGATTTCTCCTGTGTAAAAGAGACTTAAATATCAAAGAATGCCCGAATTTTGGGCGCTCCTGAGATGATAAAATCTTTGCATGATTTGATCCCGTTGTCGCACTTGGCGGGGGATGAGGAGACAAACTCCTGTAGAAATACTTGATGTGGATTATGGCGAATGGATGGCAATGTAGGATGCGCAATCCATCTTCTTTAACTAAGTGTTGATACTTAGAAAAAGGTAAACAACCTCCTCTCGTTCCGGATGTCCAAATCTCGAAACTGGTCTCAGTTGCGTTTGGACAATATCTCAGATAAAGAGAAAATCTCCAAAGGTCTGTTTCCTCATCAAACTTCTTACCAGCGCTTGGAGGTAAGATGCCATTTGACGGCTGTAGAGAAACTTCAAAGGTTTGTTTCCTCGTCAAACTTCTTACCAGCGCTTGGAGGTAAGATGCCATTTGACGGTAGTAAAGAAACTTCAAAGGTTTGTTTCCTCGTCAAACTTCTTATCAGCGCTTGGAGATAAGATGCCATTTGACGGTAGTAAAGAAACTTCAAAGGTTTGTTTCCTCGTCAAACTTCTTACCAGCGCTTGGAGGTAAGATGCCATTTGACGGTAGTAAAGAAACTTCAAAGGTTTGTTTCCTCGTCAAACTTCTTATCAGCGCTTGGAGATAAGATGCCATTTGACGGTAGTAAAGAAACTTCAAAGGTTTGTTTCCTCGTCAAACTTCTTATCAGCGCTTGGAGATAAGATGCCATTTGACGGCTGTAAAGAAACTTCAAAGGTTTGTTTCCTCGTCAAACTTCTTACCAGCGCTTGGAGGTAAGATGCCATTTGACGGCTGTAGAGAAACTTCAAAGGTTTGTTTCCTCGTCAAACTTCTTACCAGCGCTTGGAGGTAAGATGCCATTTGACGGCTGTAGAGAAACTTCAAAGGTTTGTTTCCTCGTCAAACTTCTTACCAGCGCTTGGAGATAAGATGCCATTTGACGGCTGTAGAGAAACTTCAAAGGTTTGTTTCCTCGTCAAACTTCTTATCAGCGCTTGGAGATAAGATGCCATTTGACGGTAGTAAAGAAACTTCAAAGGTTTGTTTCCTCGTCAAACTTCTTATCAGCGCTTGGAGATAAGATGCCATTTGACGGCTGTAGAGAAACTTCAAAGGTTTGTTTCCTCGTCAAACTTCTTACCAGCGCTTGGAGGTAAGATGCCATTTGACGGTAGTAAAGAAACTTCAAAGGTTTGTTTCCTCGTCAAACTTCTTACCAGCGCTTGGAGGTAAGATGCCATTTGACGGTAGTAGAGAAACTTCACCATCTTCCCTTTTGACTTGACGTCTTTGAAAGAATGTCATATGGCCTCATGATCTTTTGAGGGGCTAATGACTTTGTTTGAAGGCGGACGAACTATTTTCGGGGTGAAAACTGCCATTCGTCAACTGATGCCTGGGGAATCAACGAACTGTTTTCCTAACAGAAAAACTGCCATTCATCGACTCTTGTGGGGAGTTAAACATCCCAGAAACAGACAAACTGTTCGAAGAAACTGTCATTTGTCGATCTCTTGAGTATTTAACAGACAAACTTTCTTTTCTTGGGAAAAGACTGCCATTTGCCAATTGCTAGGGGAGCAAACTGTCTTCTACTGGGAGAGACTGCCATTTGTCGACCCTGTCATGAAAGAAAGTGAGCAAACTGTCTTCTGCTGAAAGAGACTGCCATTTGCTGACTTTGTTGGGGAATCTGAACTATCTTCTGGACGAAGACTATCATTCGCTGACTCCGCTGGGGAATCATTTGTCGATCTGCTGGGAGATTCTGAATTTTTCTTTGACAAGAAGTGGCACCTCTTGACCCTGCTGGGGAAATACCAAACCTGTAGGGAATTCCAAAATGTGAAGCAGACTATCTTATCTGAAGAAGACTGTCGAATGTCGCTCTGCAGGAGATTCTCGGCTGAGGAATTCCAAAAGTGAACAAACTATCTCTTTGAGGGAGACTACCATCTGTTGACTTGCTTGGTGAGATCCTTGTGTATGAACTGTTGTTTCGAAGGAAAAAGTTTCTCCGGAACTTGCAGGGGAAACTTGAGTTCATGCCTCAATGACTTAGGCATTCACAGGATCAAAGCCTGATTCGGCTATGCAATTATGATGTAATGTATGCATGAATATTATGACAATGATAAAATGTAAAGTGAATGTGAATAGAATTGTCGCGGATGTAAAATCCTAAGATACGACTTGAATTCTTGTTGATCAGAAGATGTCCTCTTCTTGTAGTTCGAACTCTGTTGGGAATATCTGGTTATCAGTTGTCCGCTGTCCGAAGTAAGTAATATGAATTGAAGTAAAGATCCGTCATCGGGAGATGTTCGCAAAGCGACCTCATGGGGAAATATTGGTTCCCGGAGTCTCAACCGTTCTCGGAGCAACTGTTTGCATTCTTCCTATTGTTTGTAAACCTTAGAAAGAAATTTCACCTTTATTTTTGCAAGTAAATTCATTTTTATTTTATGAAAACATTTGTTTCAAGAAATTGACTGTTTAAACTTAAAATGCATTTCAAGAAACTGAATAAGACTAGATTGCAAAGGAAAAGCACAAGGCTCAAATTATTATATATGGAATGGTAATCAGCCAAATGCTTGATTCCATGGAGTATTTACAAAGTTGGAAATTGGTAATTTTCGGGAAAAGGGCTACGATGAAACGTGACGACCGTTATCTTTCCCTTCCACTCCGAGTTGCGCTGTATTCGTGCTTCGTAGAAGATGACCTACTGCTGATGAATACTCCGCTATGGATTTTGAATGATCAAGTTTGTCCTGAACACAGTTACTTGCCATATATCCCTAACTTTTGCGTAAACTACCCCTTTCGGGTTTTAAGTCTACCGGGATTGATTAATATATATTTTTTTTTATGTCTCTAACTTTTGCCTGAATCGCCCTTTCGGGTTTTCGATTCACCGAGACGCTCTTTTTTGCCTAAGTCGCTCTTTGCGAGTTTTCAACTTAGCGAGCTGTTCTTTTGTTTATTTAGGCGAAGTATTTCTTGACTGCGTCGACGTTCACAGGACGGGTGAATTCTTCTCCATCCATAGTCGTGAGTATTAAGGCTCCTCCTGAGAAAGCTCTCTTGACCACGTAGGGGCCGTCATAATTGGGAGTCCATTTCCCTCTCGAATCTGTGAGAAAAGATTGAATCTTTTTGAGTACAAGGTCGCCTTCTTTGATTGTGCGAGGTCGAACCTTTTTGTCGAAAGCTTTCTTCATTCTTTGTTGATATAGCTGTCCGTGGCATAAAGCTGTCATGCGCTTTTCTTCGATTAAGTTCAATTCATCGAATCTGCTTTGACACCACTCGGCTTCTGTTAATTTTGCCTCCATCAAAACTCTCATTGATGGAATCTCAACCTCTATAGGTAGGACTGCCTCCATGCCATATACAAGGGAGAAAGGAGTTGCTCCAGTCGAAGTACGTACTGATGTACGGTAACCATGAAGAGCATACGGGAGCATTTCATGCCAATCTTTGTAAGTGATGACCATCTTCTGAATGATTTTCTTGATGTTTTTGTTAGCTGCTTCTACAGCTCCATTCATCTTTGGTCTGTAAGGAGATGAGTTGTGATGTTCGATCTTGAATTCTTCACAAAGCTCCTTCATCATTTTGTTATTCAAATTTGACCCATTGTCAGTGATTATCTTGCTAGGAATGCCGTAGCGACAGATGATGTGATTCTTGATAAACCTGACGACAACTTGTCTTGTAACGTTTGCATATGAAGCTGCTTCAACCCATTTGGTGAAATAGTCTATGGCTACCAAGATGAAGCGATGTCCGTTGGACGCTTTTGGTTCGATCATTCCAATCATGTCGATTCCCCACATGGAGAAAGGCCAAGGGGAAGAGAGTATGTTGAGAAGAGATGGTGGCACATGAATTCTATCGGCGTAGATCTGGCATTTGTGACACCTCTTTGCGTACTGGTAGCAATCTGACTCCATCGTCAGCCAATAATATCCTGCTCTCAGTATTTTCCTTGTCATGGTATGTCCATTGGTGTGAGTACCAAAGGAACCTTCATGTATTTCTCTCATGAGTATTTCTGCTTCTTTTCTGTCAACGCATCTGAGCAGAACCATGTCGAAGTTTCTCTTGTACAGAACATCTTCATTCAGGAAGAATCTACAAGCTAACTTTCTCAAAGTCTTTCTATCTTTCTTTGACGCCCCAAGAGGGTACTCTTGCTTTTGAAGAAAGTTCTTGATGTCGTGATACCACGGTTTGTCGTCGATGATTGCTTCTACTGTGAACACATGAGCGGGCCTATCCAGGCGCATAACATCGATCCGAGGAATGTCATTCCAATGATTTATCCTAATCATGGAAGAGAGTGTGGCTAATGCATCAGCCAAATTGTTTTCTTCACGAGGAATGTGATGAAAATCTACCCTGTCGAAGAATGGTAACAATCTTCTCGCGTAGTCTTTGTAAGGAATTAGCCCTGGTTGGCGTGTTTCCCATTCTCCTTTGATTTGATTGATGACCAAAGCAGAATCTCCATATACATCCAAGTGTTTGATTCTTAGATCCATGGCTTCTTCGAGACCCATGATGCAAGCTTCATATTCGGCCTCATTGTTTGTGCATTTGAAAGTTAATCTGGCAGTAAATGGAATATGGGTACCCTGAGGTGTAACAATGATTGCCCCAATTCCTCGTCCATAAGCATTGACAGCTCCGTCAAAGATTAAGCCCCACTGGGATCCTATCTCAGGTCCTTCGTCTGGTAGTGGCTCGTCGTAATCTTTCATCTTGAGGTACATGACGTCCTCGTCCGGAAAGTCGAAACTGGTTGATTCATGACCATTGAGTGGGTGGTGAGCCAGGTGCTCAGCTAGAATGCTTCCTTTCACGGCTTTCTGTGCGTGATACTCAATGTCATATTCTGATAACAACATCTGCCAACGGGCAATTCTCCCGGTTAAAGCAGGCTTCTCAAAGATGTACTTGATTGGATCCATATGAGAGATCAAACAAGTAGTATGTCGAATCATGTACTGGCGGAGACGCTTGGCAGCCCAGGCCAAAGCACAACACGTCTTCTCGAGCATGGAGTAGCGGGATTCACAGTCAGTGAATTTCTTGCTCAGGTAGTAGATGGCATGCTCTTTTCTCTTTGTCTCGTCTTGCTGTCCAAGGACACAACCCATGGAGTCTTCTAAGACGGTTAAGTACATTATCAAAGGTCTTCCTTCCACTGGAGGAGACAAGATGGGTGGTTCGAGCAGATATTCCTTAATGCTGTCGAACGCTTTCTGACAATCGTCTGTCCAGACGCAACTTTGATTTTTCCGTAGAAGTTTGAAAATAGGAGCGCAAGTTGCAGTCATGAGATATATGAATCTCGAGATGTAATTCAGACGTCCAAGAAATCCTCTAACTTGTTTCTCGGTTCTGGGCGAAGGCATTTCTTGAATTGCCTTGACTTTGTCTGGATCTACTTCAATTCCTCGTTTGCTGACAATGAAACCAAGGAGTTTTCCTGAGTAGACACCAAAGGTGCACTTGTTGGGGTTCAGGCGAAGCTGAAACTTCCGTAAGCGTTGAAATAACTTTGTCAGATTCTGTATGTGATCTTCTTCATTTTCTGATTTGGCAATCATGTCGTCCACATAGACTTCCACTTCCTTATGCATCATGTCGTGGAAAAGCGTAGTCATGGCCCTTTGATAAGTTGCCCCTGCGTTCTTTAGTCCAAAAGGCATAACACGGTAGCAGAACGTGCCCCAGGGGGTGATGAAAGCTGTTTTTTCCATGTCTTCAGGTGCCATTTTGATTTGGTTGTATCCTGAAAATCCGTCCATGAATGAGAAAACTTTGGATTTTGCTGTACTGTCTACCAACATATCAATATGTGGTAAAGGAAAATCATCCTTAGGGCTAGCTTTGTTCAAATCTCTGTAGTCGACGCACATGCGGACTTTTCCGTCTTTCTTAGGAACGGGAACAATGTTAGCTAACCACTGAGGGTATTCTGAAGTGACGAGGAAACCTGCGTTGATCTGCTTTTGAACTTCCTCTTTGATTTTCATGGCCATCTCCGGATGAGTTCTTCTTAATTTTTGCTTGACCGGAGGGCATTCTGCTTTTAATGGCAAGTGATGCTCCACTATACTGGTATCCAACCCTGGCATATCTTGATAAGACCAAGCGAAGACATCTGAGAATTCTTTGAGCAGCTGTATCAAACTCTCTCTGATCTCTGAACTGAGCGAAGCTCCAATCTTAACCTCTTTTCTGTTTCCATCGGAACCAAGGTTAATGATCTCTAGAGGCTCATTGTATGGCTGAATGGCCTCTTCCTTTTGTTGAAGTAACCGTGAAATTTCCTTTGATATTTCTTCGTCTTCTTCTTCCTCTGCCTCGAATACAGGAAACTCAAAGCTTGGAGAAGTCATACGGTCGCACGTTTCAACGGGGTATTTTATGATTAATCTGCATATGTGTGATAAGTTTTATTTAGACAACGAGGGAAGACTCGGTGTATGCAGTTAATGGAATATTTGATGTTTTTTAAGGGTGTTTTTTAGGATTACCAATTTCCGAAAAAAGAAAAGGGAAAACTAAACGAAGGAACAGAATGACATTTTTATTTATGGACAGTCATTTCTTGAAACAAAGACCCTATAAAACAAAACTCTATTGCTTTGGGCGAAGCAAAGAGGGACATTTTCCTAAGAAATAGTAAAATGCAAAGCCCTATGAAACATCTCTTCACCCTGGGCTATGGTGAGAGGACAAAATAACGGTGAAAGTTCCTACTTAGGAGTGCGAACAACAGTTGAAACTTCAACAGCTGTCCAGTAGTGGCGAACCCCATTGTGCACTAAGTAATCTGGAACCTTAGGCTTAAGCTGGCCTGTGGTAGGTCTTGATTTACCAACCACTGTCTTTGCAACACTCAGACGATCTTCTTCTACTTCAGCAGACTGAGCGGTGTGAGCATACCCATTTCCAAGTGGAGTATGTCGGTTTTTCTTTTGAGGAAACTTCCAATCTTCTGAATGGAGAGACTCGTTGTCGGAGACACTTTCGAGATCATCCTCTTCTGTATTTTGGTCTTGCTCTTCTCCCAAGATGGCATTGACTAGATATGTGAACTCTAGATCCGTAGCCTCGGAAGGTGACTTGGGGATATAATCCTCAATGATGATTTCACCAGTGATGATGATGAATAGCAAGGGTTATACATCTCTTTTGGCTGAGAGAGGTACTCATAATCAATGTTCCATCCAGTTGGAACAATATCTTCAAGAGAGATTCTTGAACTTTCAGGAGCGGAGTATTTCACCATGTAGTCGAATTTTCCGCTTGGTTCTCCTAATGTATCCCAAGTCTCTTCGGGGATAGGAGGAACTTCTTCTGATGAACCATGACTTCTGGTGGTGAAGCTGTCAGTAACTTCATCACTGCTTGGTTGAGTCTTACTTTCAGATCCTTTAGTCGGATAACAGCAAGGTGAATCAGACTCTGGTAGGGAGATGTATCCTGCTTTGTTAAGATAGGATAACCATTCCTCTTCATCGGTGTTTTCCGTACCGATGGTATTGACTGTTTGTTGAACAGGTTGAAGAAAACCTCCACTGCAGAAAGTTTCTTGAATTGGGAGAACTACCTCAATCCCTGGGATAGCTTTTGATGATGTTGGAAAGAATCCAATTCCTGTTCTGTTCTTGTTGTTGGTAGGAATATTAATGTGCCCCCAACCACTGGTAGTGCCATCCTTTACAACTTGGATTGCATCTTTGTATGAAGAGATAGACGCTGCTTTCTCCTTTCCTTTGTCCAAGGAAAGTGCTTGGAATTTAGTTCCAACAACTTCTTTTGGTTCTATGTCGGAGAATGATGACAGGTTGCTGACGATCAGAGCTCGTTCTCCACATACGGTTACCAATTTGTCATTTCTTATGAACTTCAGTTTCTGATGAAGTGTTGAAGTAATTGCCCCAGCCTCATGAATCCATGGGCGACCTAGCAAACAACTGTATTGTGCTGGAATGTCCATAACCTGGAAAGTGATTTTGAACGTCTGAGGTCCAATAGTTATGGGAAGATCTACTTCTCCGAAAACTGACTTTCTTGATCCATCAAATGCTTTGACGATGACATGACTTTTTCTTAGAGGGTAATCTTCGAAAGATAATCTTGATAATGTTGATTTAGGCATGACGTTGAGAGAGGATCCATTGTCTATTAGGACTCCTGTGAGTGTATCACCCATGCAGCCAACTGAGATGTGAAGTGGAAGATTGTGGTCCACTCCTTCTTCAGGAAGATCTTCGTCACAGAAACTTAGGTTAGTTCCGGCGGAGATGTTGGCAACGATGTTGTTGAATTGGCTTATTGTAACACTTGGTTCTACGAAAGCTTGTTCCAAAACTTTCTGTAGAGCTTCCCTATGAGCTTCAGAACTCAATAGCAGGGAAAGAACAGAAATCCTAGACGGAGTATGTAGTAATTGATCTACAATGTTGTATTCACTCCTCTGGATTAACTTCAAGATCTCATCATTTTCTTTCGCTTGAACAGCATTGGTCGGATGATTGTCTTGCCTATGTGGTACTTCCTCCGAAGGTTTCTCCACATTTTCTGTTGTTCTGTTGAAGACTCGTCCACTTCTGGTGACTCGACTAACATCAGCAATGTTGACAACAGACGGTAATGGTATTTCCTTACCATTTTCAATGAATGTAGCGTTGTACTTGTATGGTATAGCCTTGCTGGACTCATACGGTACAGGACCTGGTAAGTAGATGACTAGTGGTGCAACTGCTGTCTTCCTGCTATCATACTTAACTTGCATAGGTTCAACTTGATTAATTTGAGGAGATACGGTAAAGACTTCATCATCTTCTCTGTTGGCAAGAACAGTAATGGTATTGTCATCCATCAGCTTTTGAATGTCGTTGCGAACACGCAAACATCCTCGTGAATTTCTTCGACAGATTTCGCATCTACTGTAAGCGTGGAAATCTGTTCCAAAGTAGGCAAGTCCATTTAAAGTTTTGTGGAACCTGACTACCGATCCTTCAAGGTCTTCAACTTTGTAGATTTTGTATTCTCCTGGACATCCTTGAACCATGTTGATGTCATGTTCAGTTCTGACTCGGATATGTTGAATCCATCCTAAGTCCATTTGTTCTTGTAATGCAGCTTGAACTACGGCACATCCTTGATTATTCTTTGGACAAATTTCACATGTGAAGTAGTTGTGAGGTGGTACATGACCGTACCCAGCTTGTTTAGCGTGCATCTTGACAAGATTTTCCCCTATCTGACGAATGTCGTAGATTTGAATGACATTGGGGTGTTGATCTATCAGATTTACTGAAGCTTCTTTATGCTGCGGCAAAGGATTTGCTTGGACGTTTGGATTAGTATCTTTGAAGGATAGCATTCCGCTCTTCACTAATCGTTGGACGTCAATCTTGAAAGATAAACAGTTCTCAATATTGTGACCTGGTGCCCCCTGATGATAGGGACAAGATTGGTCAGCCTTATACCATGGTGAGGAACTGTTTGTAGGATTTGGAGGACTCCTTGTCTGAATGAGTCCTTTTGCCAGTAATGTTGGAAACAATTCTGCATACGGCATTGGTACGGGGTCAAAGGCAGGATACCTTGGAGCCCGATTGTTGTAATTTGGAGGTCGAACCTGCTGCTGAGGTTGCTGCGACCTTTGTTGAATTTGTTGTTGCGAGACCTGAGGTTGATAAGCTGGCGCTGAGTTAACAACCGGAGTTATTGTTGCAACTTGAGGTTGGAATTTCTTCTTGATTTTGTGCAAGACATTGCTGACATCTTGATCCTTTTTCTTCTGGAAAGAACTTCCATACTTCCTTGGACCAACAGAAGATTCTGGTTCTTTGTTCAAGCGTCCTTCTCGAACTGCTTCTTCTAAACGCACACCCATGTTTACCATCTCGGTAAAGTCACTTGGTGCACTTGCAACCATTCGTCCGTAGTAAAATGGACTTAAAGTTTTGAGATAGATTTTTGTCATTTCTTTCTCTTCAAGTGGTGGACAAATTTGAGCAGCAACTTCACGCCATCTCTGAGCGTATTCCTTGAAGCTTTCTCTATCCTTTTGAGTCATGGCCCGGAGTTGATCTCTGTCGGGAGCCATATCCAGATTGTACTTATACTGTTTGACGAAGGCCTCTCCGAGGTCTCGAAAAGTACGAATCTCTGAACTGTCCAAGTTCATGTACCATTTGAGTGCAGCACCAGTCAGGCTGTCTTGAAAATAATGAATGAGCAATTGTTGATTATCAGTCTGAGTTGACATTCTTCGAGCGTACATCACAAGATGACTTTGTGGGCATGAATTCCCTTTGTACTTCTCGAATTCTGGTACTTTGAATTTGTGAGGAATCTTAACATTTGGAACCAGACAGAGGTCTGCAGCATTCTTTCCAAATAGATCTTGTCCTCGGAGAGTCTTGAGTTCCTTCTGCATTTGCAGAAACTGTTCTTGGAACTCGTCCAATCTTTCATACACGCCAGCATCCTCACTTGGAGCGTGATGATATACTTGTCCGCCTTGCGGGGGAAAAGTATGCATAATGGGCTGTGGAGAAGCCATGACAGCAGATCTTGGAATCTCAGCATTCTGTTGTGCGAAACCCATTGCCGTTGCTCTTGGAACTTCAATTTCCAGAGGTTTGTAACCCTCCGGTGGACGCATATCCATGGTGACTTTTGGAGCTTCAGAAGCTGGAGGTATGTACCCTTCTGGAGTAAAGTTATACGGCATGCCCCAAGGTCGATCAGGCGGCATGGTATACTGAGGAATAGGAGTAGAAACAATCTCGGAAACCACAGTCCTTTGTGGTTCTTCTGGCGTTGGTCGATTCTGCGCAACTACCAGGGCTTCTACCATACTATTGAGTCTTTCAACAGTACCTTTGAGAGTATTAATCTCTTCTCTGAGTTCTTCATTCTCTTGCTCAAAGTCTTCCATTCTTTTCTTGCGACTTGAACGAGTGTTGTATGGATGAGACAGCTTGAAAGTCTTGGTTCACCTCCTTCTCCTCCTCTCTTTCTGGAGAAAGGAAAGTGACTATTAGATCCGCGACAATTCTCGTGTCAGTGCGTACGACTAAAGCGATGTATGATATGCAATTAAGTTATTATTTTTCAAGGAAACACCATAATTACGTTATGAAACATCAAACTTTTATTAATTAAGCGAAAACGCCGTTTTTACACACTTTGAAAATGGAAATACAGAGAAACTGAGAGAAAGGACTCTAAAACTTTGATGATGAGCCGACTTCACGTTCTAACATCTTCTTCTGTTTCTTGAGCTGAGCGTTCTCTGACGTGAGCTGATCGATGATCCAGGAAGCAGGAGGGATATGATGAGAAAGTGACGATTGTGTCACTTGTCGATCGAGTACTTCAAGTAACTCATCCTTCCTTCTTAGGATGTTTTGAATCTCAACATTTTCCGTGTTGACAATTCGATACTTGTTCCTCCAAGCATTCCTTTCTTGGCATACCTTGTTTAATGCCGCTTGCAGTTTTTCAACATCGGTGGAGAAAAGGTAAATTGGTTCCCTTAGGGGAATAGGTTCTTGATGTTGATATGGCATCCTGAGCTTGAATGCTCTGACGCGTACCCATTGAAGGTAAGGATCCAGGGAGATGCAAAGATGTTTTCCTAACAATCTTCTCCCTTTGCTGTGAACAAGACGCCAGGCTTGGACAATTTCCTTCTTCAGCATGTTGCCATGATCGTCGATGTTCTTGAAGAACAGACCCTCCAATTGGATGTTACTTGGTATATTTTTCATGGGATAGCCGTATTGACGACGGGCTAAAGCTGGATTGTAACTGATTCCTCCCTTAGTTCCAATAAGGGGTATGTTGGGAAAACTTCCGCAACTGAAGATGATCTTGGTTTCGTCGTTGTCAGGACTACACCAATCAATGTCTGTATGAGTGAGAGACATGATTTTCTGTGACCAGTAAAGGCCATCCCTCATGTTCCAGAAAGTGCTAGACTTTGGCAGGTGCGAAACGAACCATTCGTATAACAACGGTACGCAGCATGTGATTAATCCTCCTCGCTGCAGGTTTCTTGAATGCACAGAGTGATAAGCATCCGCAAGCAAGGTTGGAACTGGATTTCCAATTAAGAAGATCTTAATTGCGTTGATGTCGACGAAATCGTTAATGTTAGGGAACAAAAACAATCCGTAGATAAGCAAAGCCAAGATTTCCTCAAAAGCGCTCATATCTTGGATGCTGACGAAGTACCGAGCTTGATCAAACAGGAATTTGGAGGGCAATCCTTGAATTCCTCCTCTACTCACCATATGAGTTCTGATGTCGACTACGTTCAAAGGAGTAGTTGCAGCAATGATAATGTCGTCAGGATTCTTTTCCAAACCGGAGTACGGATCTTGCGCGTACACGGGTATTCCAATCAGACGAGAGTACTCCTCTAACGTAGGCATGAGCTGATAATCTGGAAAGGTGAAGCAGTGATACGTTGGATCGTAAAACTGTACCAAGGTGGGAAGGATCCCATCCACCATGTTGGTATTGAGCAAAGGCAGAAGTTTTCCATACTTCTCCTTGAAAGCCTGGGGGTTGACCACCAGTTTTCCGAGCTTTCCCAGTTCCTCGACCTGGGGAATCTTGAAGGTGTATTTCCTAGCTCTCTTTCTTCCGTAATCCATAATATAGATCCTTAAGTCCTTTCTCCGTTTCTCTCTTTCTATGAAGTTCAAAACGTTCGTTATTTAGTTTCCTTGAAAAACGACTCGAAAAAGACTCTTTTTGTTTTTAGTTGTTTATTAATGAATGATGCATGAATGCATGAATGCACACACAAGAGTTTTAAACAAACATGGCGTTGAAGGGTATAGTGGTCATGAAGTCAAAACGCAATCCCCGCCCCAATGGTAAACTAAGGTTAAGGATTTTTGTACCTGTAGAACGGGTTCTAGGGGTCTCAGAGTTTTTGCTCAACCTTAAAGATACGTTGATTGGTATCTATAAGAGAGTTTTCTCTGAGTGTAGTATCTGCGTGACAATTACTTCCGTAATCACCGCTCTACGTCCTAAAAAAAAGGCTTTAAGTGGGGTTAATGTGTTTCTAGGTCCTCCTGGTACAAATCAGTCTCGGAATGCAGTGGCGCAGTTAATCACAACCAGCCAGGCAAATCCCAAGAGTAGACTTGGAAACCAAGATTAGAGGGCCTTCACCGGGAAGACATCCTCCATCCTATCTTATGTTGCACTCAAATCCGGGTATAGGATTTCTCACCACAAGGGGGAATCAAGCCCTTTCCCGATACAGAATAAACAAAATAAACAAATATATATGCAACAAACACATGATATGACACAGAGGTTAGGCAGGACCTCTCTTGTTTGAGGGGGAATTTGGCATCCCTAATTCCTCATTGGGGCTGGACCAGCAACAGGTCAACCATTGGTTTGGATGAAAAACCAAGGTTTTTAACACTTATATCCCCAGCAGAGTCGCCATTTTTCTGTGGTGGTCGTTTTCTTTACCTCCCCGTTTCACTTGGGAGGACGGCACGCTAAACCCTTCACGCGAAATTTGGAAGGAGAATGCGCCCGTGGTGGGATGAATTTTATTTCAGTTCTTCCTACGATATCACACGAACTTTCTTATTTGTCCTACGAGTAGGAAAGGGAAAAAAAGATCTCAACTAAACCCTAGGAGTTTGCTAAGTGTGGGGATTTCACCTAGACTAGAAATTCTGGAGTCCGGGGGGTCGGTTATACATAGGGAAGTGTTTAAACACCCTACATATCTGTAGTACTCTACAGGAACCTTCTCTGTGTCATTGTGATTGTGTTTGCTGCTAATGATTGGGAAAGTTTCTCCTTTGTGTTAGGAGAAGGAATTGAATTGATTAAAGAAAGACAGACAGACAGACAGACTGACTATTTTTGGTATTTTATTAGCTCGCTGAGATTCCTTGTGAACCTCATGCCTACATATCCCTAGTGGAAGTCAGAGCTTAATGTAGTTCGGGGAACTAACTAGGGAAATTAATTGTTTTTGGTGCCTTGCTTGAAGCTCAAGGTTGAAGCTTGGAATTAAATCTCTGTTTACAGTAAAGAGACATGAAATCATCTTTACAGAGAGGTATTTGTACTATTCTACCACAAACATTTAAAGGAGTGACAGAATAACTGAATTCATTTCATTCAAGAGGGGGACCTTACTTGTGTATGTGCAAGTATACCAGTCAAATGCCTCTTAAATGAAAGAAAGATGCTCATCCAAATTAGGGAAAGTTACCACATGTCTGGGTTTTACTGCCAGCTCATGCCTTTCAAAATCCTAAATGGGAGACTTGATTAAAATTGAAATTGAAATGTTTGTTTGTTTGAATGTGGTAGAGTAGTAAAAATATCTCTCTATAGAGATAAGCTATGTCTATCTACTGTATAAAAGATTTGACTTTAGCTGGCTTGTATGAGGCCCAAGCTTGAGGCTTTTTGATTGATTAATTAATATTATTGACTCTGGGAGATGACTCCACTGGGGATTAATTACAGGGTATTTTTGTGTTCTGTACAAAGCCCAGAATTGAGGCTGACTCTACTTAGGGAGACTCTATTTATGTGCCTTGTACAAAGCCCAAGGTTGTGGCTAACTGTTGAGGATAATTGAATGAATGACTCTATTTTATGTGCCTTGTACAAAGCCCAAGGTTGTGGCTGACTCTAGCTAGGGAAAACATTATTTTCTGCCTTGTACAAAGCCCAAGGTTGTGGCAGACTCTTAAATAAACTGAGTATGGATGACTCTATGGGGAAAAGATCCTAGGTGTTAGGAATCTTTGACACATGAAAATATGGTTTATCTGCCTTGTACAAAGCCCAAGGTTGTGGCTACTGAATGATGAAGAACTCACTGGGGAGACTCTATTATCTGCCTTGTACAATGCCCAAGGTTGAGGCTGACTCTTGACAGGGGAGTTTTATTGTTTGGGTGCCTTGTATGAAGCCCAAGGTTGAGGCTAACTATTTTTGTTGGTTTTGACTCTACTGAGGAGATTTTATTTATTGAAAGACTGTTTTTCTTTGGAAGCTAACCCTTTCCAGGGATTTTGACTCAGCTGGAGAAATTATTTGGTAAAAGACTGACTTTATCATGTTTTTTGGAGGCTGACCCTTTCCAGGGGTTTTGACTCTTTTGGGGAAATTATCTCCTAAGAGAAATGAATCTTTATTTTTTTGACATTTTTATTAATTGACTTTGGAGGCTAACCCTTTCCAGGGATTTTATTAAAAATGAAAGAATGTGTGGAAGCTAACCCTTTCCAGGGATTTTGTTGAAATGAATGGCAGAAAGATTATCTAATGGAGACTTCTTGTTTAAAGCCCAAGATGAAGGCTGACACATGCTGAGGAGAAAATAAACATAGATCCTAGACTCTGCTAAGGAAGATTGATGAAGATAAGGGTGACAGAGACTGTCCATGTCTCTCATTCCAAAAGGTGTACTCAATGCAAAATTGAGACAAACTTAGCTTGTTTAAAGTCTGGTTTAAATTGGAAGAAACTCACCAGGGTAGGCTAAAAGGTGACTAAAGACCTGTTCCTATGTTTATAAGAAACCTGATGGGTCCTTGTATACAAGCTCAAGAGGAAGCTGGAAATGCTTTTAAGAAGCCTGTGGGTCCTTGTACAAAGCCCAAGAGGAGGCTAATCGAGGGTCCTTGTTATAGCACAAGAGAAAGCTATGTAGTTTTGAACTTATTTTGGCTCTAAGCAAATGGGTAAGAGGTTTCACCGGGAATAATTCCTCTTTGGGTGGATGTGTCCTATTATTTGGATTCTAAGGTTTTTGCCAAGATGTTTCACCGGGAATAATTCATCTTGGGGGTTTGAACTACAGATCTCTAATTAGGAAAGAGCCTTCACCGGGAAGACATTCTCAATCCTAGGCCATATTCCTATAATATATATATAGTTTAACTGTCCTAGGGTTTATACTCAAACGTAGTTCTAAACTAATATATGCACAGTTTATATTTGACAGTAATTTAAATAAAGACTGTAAATTGAAAGCTTGTAAAGCCTAACCTGGATGGAGTGGAGGCCATTGAAGAAGTATGTACAGAGCCTCAACAGTAATTTTTGTTGTTTTGTTGATAACAGTTGAATATATATATGATAAACAGTTAATGGTTTTTGAAAACAGAAGAAGTGAAGATGGACAAAGGTCACATAGGTATCTGAAGAGTTTCACCGGGAATAATGCCCTTCAAATACCAGAAGAATGTTTTGAAAACAGAAAGAAGATTTTGAAAATACAGTTTTGAAAACAAGCTAAGAAGAGAAGGTTTTTGGGACTTACACTCTATTAGAGGCCCAGTACTTTACAGTACTGGTGTAAAAGCAATTTGAAAAATGATTTGGAATGATACAAGGTTTTGTTGTTTGAAAACCCTAATCATTTGATTTATTCGGAGATTGAAAACAGTTTTGAAAATTGACAAAAGTCAACTTAATTAAGGTAAAAATAAAGACTTTTAACTAATTAAGACCTAAACAATTAGGGTTTTATCATAAAATTATTTACAAAGTGATTAGGTTAAAATAAAGTGACAATATATATTTAAAGTATTTAAGAAAACACTTAAAAACATACTATTTTAAACCTAATTAAAATTCATGAAATAAATAATATTTTTATGATTTTTTTGACTATTCACAAAATAGATATATTAAATAATAGGTGTATGAAAAATGAAGTGAAAATGATTTAATTTGATAGGTGAATTAATTGTGTGAAGTTGTGAAGAAAATAGGTGTGACAAGTGATAAAAAATTAGGAATGTCTCCACCAAGGCTTGAACTCACGCCCTTTAGGTCACATACCCAAAACCAAACCACTGGGCCAGCGCGCGCATGGTGATAGTGATACACATCCAACACATTATATTTTCAGATAAACGTGTAAATCATGAAAAAAATAAAAGGAATAAAAAGTCTGGGGCGAGGGGGATTCGAACCCCAGACTTGAGGCATGAGGAGACTAAGAGCGCATGTGAGGCCACTAGGGCAAACGATGTATTCGTTTAAAACACGCTTTCAGTTAAATATATTTTAAACCCTCCCCTGAGAATCCAAAAATGGCGCCACCCACCATCTTCATCTTCAACCTCAAGCTCTTCAAATTTGAACTTCTGAACTTACTCGTTTCTCAACCAAACGTGATGATGTAAAGATGAATTTCACTCCAAATTTCCTCACGAATCTAAATATGTAACTAATATCTATTTATATTAACTACATCTAACTAATTTACCAGAAATCGTGAAGAACCCTAAATTTTAAAAATCAAATTAAATGACTATACTGAAAGATAAATGAATGATGATAGAGGGTTTTCAATCCTCTGATGATGCTGAACAAGATAGAATCGAGCTTTATCACAAAGAGTGCTTAAATTAAAGAGGTGAGGTTCAGAAACTTACCTCTGAAAATGGAGGTCGTGAGGATGATAGAGAGCACCTGGGCTTGAATGAATGATCTCAATAGCTTCCCTGAGACTCAATGATGCTAACTGAATGCTTATTGGAGCTTGAATCCTCCTGAATTGCTCTATGGACCTCCCTCGATTTCAGCTTCAAGTGAACATGGAGGTTGTTGAATTTGGAGTTACAGATGAGCTGCAGCCATCTGGTTAGCTTCACTATGACCTGAGGAGTGTGCCTGGATGATTGGCTTGGCTTGAAACCTCCTGAATTGTTCTGTGGTCCTCCAACTGCAAGTGCTCCAAATGAGAGGTGGAGATGATGATTCTCCACGCCCAGCAGTGTTCCAGAGGTTTGGATCACCTCCAAATGCCTCCCTCAATGTGTTTGAATACTTATTTTCAAAGAGAGAGCTTTGGTTTGAAGAATCCGAGTCTTCTTGCCAAAGGACCTTTGAAAAAACTAAGTATGAAGAAAGAAAAGAGAAAGCAAGAATTCTGTTGCTTTGGTGTGTTTTTTGAATGAGAATGAGGCCTCTATTTATAGGCAATTGGTTCAGTATAGTTGCAGAAGAGTGAGCTTGCTTAATGAAAGAAGTTTGGTTTCTTAAGCATGAAGGAAGTTTGCAAATATCTCTTATGCAATGATGAGAATTTTGATTCCATTTGATCAATCCCCTAGCCCTCGATTTTGCTTGATCTTAGGGGACAATTCTGAGCCAGAAATGAGCTCTAATTGGTTGGTGAGAAGATTCCTTGGGTGATTCATCAATTTGCCATAAATTCACAAATGTAATCATTACATAATCACATGTTCTTGTTTTTAGAATCTTCTTCAATCCTTATGGCATGGTGAAAATGAATGCATGGCATTGTTTCAGATATGTTATGGGTCGTGTAGCATCCATAATTGAGGTCATGTGCACAAAATTTCAAAGTTCAAAAATGATGCATGACCTATAATTTTACTTCATGAGGCCAACTTTGAACAAGCATAACTCTTAGCTCAAATTGAATTTGGAGAAGGTTGAACACAATTTGGAAAGCCCTAAACATCTACTTCAAATCATTAGTTTATGTCTTCTTCAGAATCATTTGGGAAATTTGTGAAAAATGAGCCCAAAGTTGGATGAAAACTAGGTTAAAACACTTAGAAAATTTTCTAAGTGTTTATGACCTAAAACTTCAAAATTTTCAAAACCCTTAAATGGTTGATCTTTTGAAAAAAGTTCTTATGTGAGATGTTGTTTTATTTTGCAAGATCTACAACTTTCATGTTGGAAGTTTTTTGAGTTGTGTAGGTGAAATTTTGAGTTCTCACTATGCCCTCAAAAACCCTAATTCCCGACTTTTTGCTCCTTGATGAATTTCTTTGAATTTCTTTGGTCAAATGACTTTGACATCCATATATTGATGATATTGATCTTTGAAAGTCATTTTTTGACCAAAAACCTTAAAAGTCAATGATGATCCCACACAGTTGACTTTTCCTGACAAAGTGAATTTTTGGGCTTTTGTGTAGAAACAAGATCTTCTCCTCAAATGAATGATGTAAATGGATTATATTGAGGTAGTAGAGATTCTTGAATCATGTCTTGAGTTTTGGATCCATGCCCTGATTAAAAGTCAACTATCTTGGTGAATTAGGTCAAAAACCCTAATTGTCGACCAGAGGACAATGATGAGTGTAGACTTTGAATTGAGGTGTAATGTCCAGTGGATCTTGTCATAAGAGTTATTTGAAGATGATTAATGTCTTTGAATGGTTTCCTGGGGCTTTTTAGGGTTTCCCAAAGGTGATCCCTGATTTTAGTCCTTGATAGGCTCCAAACCCTAGTCTGTTGATCTGAGTAATCCTGTACTTAGATGACTGGGTGTCTTAATCAATCATAGGTGTAATAATGAGGCTTTTGAGTCTTATGATTGTATTAGAGACTAATCCCTCTATTGATTGATCCTTTGCCTGAGTTTTCTTGTCTTTGAACACCCTCGATTGAATGCCAGACTGCCCTGGGTACTTACTTTGACTTGATGAAAATCCTGAAGATATGTCATCTCAGGGGGGTCAAAAATTAGGGTATGACAGATGCCCCTATTTAAGTTTCTTTTATCTGGAGGGAGAGAGATTGAGATCTCGATTTCTCCTGCGTAAAAGAGACTTAAATATCAAAGAATGCCCGAATTTTGGGCGCTCCTGAGATGATAAAATCTTTGCATGATTTGATCCCGTTGTCGCACTTGGCGGGGGATGAGGAGACAAACTCCTGCAGAAATACTTGATGTGGATTCTGGTGAATGGATGGCAATGTAGGATGCGCAATCCATCTTTTTTAACTAAGTGTTAACACTTAGAAAAAGGTAAACAACCTCCCCTTGTTTCGGATGTCCTCGAAACTGGTCTTAGTTGCGTTTGGACAATATCTCAGATAAAGAGAAAATTTCCAACGGTTTGTTTCCTCATCAAACTTCTTACCAGCACTTGGGGGTAAGATACCATTTGACGGTAATAAAGAAACTTCAAAGGTTTGTTTCCTCATCAAACTTCTCATCAGCACTTGGAGATGAGATACCATTTGATGGTAATAAAGAAACTTCAAAGGTTTGTTTCCTCATCAAACTTCTCATCAGCACTTGGAGATGAGATACCATTTGATGGTAATAAAGAAACTTCAAAGGTTTGTTTCCTCATCAAACTTCTCATCAGCACTTGGAGATGAGATACCATTTGATGGTAATAAAGAAACTTCAAAGGTTTGTTTCCTCATCAAACTTCTCATCAGCACTTGGAGATGAGATACCATTTGATGGTAATAAAGAAACTTCAAAGGTTTGTTTCCTCATCAAACTTCTCATCAGCACTTGGAGATGAGATACCATTTGATGGTAATAAAGAAACTTCAAAGGTTTGTTTCCTCATCAAACTTCTCATCAGCACTTGGAGATGAGATACCATTTGATGGTAATAAAGAAACTTCACCATCTTCCCTTTTGACTTGGCATCTTTGAAAGATTGTCATATGGGCCCGCGCTCTTTTGAGGGGCTAATGACTTTGTTTGAAGGCGGACGAACTGTTTTCGGGGTGGAAACTGCCATTCGTCGACTGGTGCCTGGGGAATCAACAAACTGTTTTCCTAAGGGGAAAACTACCATTTATCGACTCTGTGGGGAACTAAACATCCCTGAAACAGACAAACTGTTTGAAGAAACTGCCATTTGTCGAAACAGACAAACTGTCTTTCCTTGGGGAAAGACTACCATTTGTTGACTCCGCTGGGGATCATGAACTATCTTCTGGATGAAGACTACCATTCACTGATTCTGCTGGGGAATCATTTGTCGATCTGCTGGGAGATTCTGAATTATTTTCTTTGACGAAAAAGTGGCATCTCTCGACCTTGCTGGGGAAATACCAAACCTGTAGGGAATTCCAAAATGCGAAGCAGACTATCTTATCTGAAGAAGACTGTCGAATGTCGCTCTGCAGGAGAATCTCGGCTGAGGAATTCCAAAAGTGAACAAACTATCTCCTTGAGGGAGACTACCATTTGTTGACTTGCTTGGGGAGATCCTTGTGTATGAACTGTTGTCTCGAAGGAAAAAGTTTCTCCGGAACTTGCAGGGGAAACTTGAGTTCATGCCTCAATGACTTAGGCATTCACAGGATCAAAGCCTGATTCGACTATGCAATTATGATGTAATGTATGCATGAATATTATGACAATGATAAAATGTAAAGTGAATGTGAATAGAATTGTCGCGGATGTAAAATCCTAAGATACGACTTGAATTCTTGTTGATCAGAAGATGTCCTCTTCTTGTAGTTCGAACTCTGTTGGGAATATCTGGTTATCAGTTGTCCGCTGTCCGAAGTAAGTAATATGAATTGAAGTAAAGATCCGTCATCGGGAGATGTTCGCAAAGCGACCTCATGGGGAAATACTTGGTTCCCGGAGTCTCAACCGTTCTCGGAGCAACTGTTTGCATTCTTCCTATTGTTTGTAAACCTTAGAAAGAAATTTCACCTTTATTTTTGCAAGTAAATTCATTTTTATTTTATGAAAACATTTGTTTCAAGAAAATGACTGTTTAAACTTAAAATGCATTTCAAGAAACTGAATAAGACTAGATTGCAAAGGAAAAGCACAAGGCTCAAATTATTATATATGGAATGGTAATCAGCCAAATGCTTGATTCCATGGAGTATTTACAAAGTTGGAAATTGGTAATTTTCGGGAAAAGGGCTACGATGAAACGTGACGACCGTTATCTTTCCCTTCCACTCCGAGTTGCGCTGTATTCGTGCTTCGTAGAAGATGACCTACTGCTGATGAATACTCCGCTATGGATTTTGAATGATCAAGTTTGTCCTGAACACAGTTACTTGCCATATATCCCTAACTTTTGCGTAAACTACCCCTTTCGGGTTTTAAGTCTACCGGGATTGATTAATATATATTTTTTTATGTCTCTAATTTTTGCCTGAATCGCCCTTTCGGGTTTTCGATTCACCGAGACGCTCTTTTTTGCCTAAGTCGCTCTTTGCGAGTTTTCAACTTAGCGAGCTGTTCTTTTAATTATTTAGGCGAAGTATTTCTTGACTGCGTCGACGTTCACAGGACGGGTGAATTCTTCTCCATCCATAGTCGTGAGTATTAAGGCTCCTCCTGAGAAAGCTCTCTTGACCACGTAGGGGCCGTCATAATTGGGAGTCCATTTCCCTCTCGAATCTGTGAGAAAAGATTGAATCTTTTTGAGTACAAGGTCGCCTTCTTTGATTGTGCGAGGTCGAACCTTTTTGTCGAAAGCTTTCTTCATTCTTTGTTGATATAGCTGTCCGTGGCATAAAGCTGTCATGCGCTTTTCTTCGATTAAGTTCAATTCATCGAATCTGCTTTGACACCACTCGGCTTCTGTTAATTTTGCCTCCATCAAAACTCTCATTGATGGAATCTCAACCTCTATAGGTAGGACTGCCTCCATGCCATATACAAGGGAGAAAGGAGTTGCTCCAGTCGAAGTACGTACTGATGTACGGTAACCATGAAGAGCATACGGGAGCATTTCATGCCAATCTTTGTAAGTGATGACCATCTTCTGAATGATTTTCTTGATGTTTTTGTTAGCTGCTTCTACAGCTCCATTCATCTTTGGTCTGTAAGGAGATGAGTTGTGATGTTCGATCTTGAATTCTTCACAAAGCTCCTTCATCATTTTGTTATTCAAATTTGACCCATTGTCAGTGATTATCTTGCTAGGAATGCCGTAGCGACAGATGATGTGATTCTTGATAAACCTGACGACAACTTGTCTTGTAACGTTTGCATATGAAGCTGCTTCAACCCATTTGGTGAAATAGTCTATGGCTACCAAGATGAAGCGATGTCCGTTGGACGCTTTTGGTTCGATCATTCCAATCATGTCGATTCCCCACATGGAGAAAGGCCAAGGGGAAGAGAGTATGTTGAGAAGAGATGGTGGCACATGAATTCTATCGGCGTAGATCTGGCATTTGTGACACCTCTTTGCGTACTGGTAGCAATCTGACTCCATCGTCAGCCAATAATATCCTGCTCTCAGTATTTTCCTTGTCATGGTATGTCCATTGGTGTGAGTACCAAAGGAACCTTCATGTATTTCTCTCATGAGTATTTCTGCTTCTTTTCTGTCAACGCATCTGAGCAGAACCATGTCGAAGTTTCTCTTGTACAGAACATCTTCATTCAGGAAGAATCTACAAGCTAACTTTCTCAAAGTCTTTCTATCTTTCTTTGATGCCCCAAGAGGGTACTCTTGCTTTTGAAGAAAGTTCTTGATGTCGTGATACCACGGTTTGTCGTCGATGATTGCTTCTACTGTGAACACATGAGCGGGCCTATCCAGGCGCATAACATCGATCCGAGGAATGTCATTCCAATGATTTATCCTAATCATGGAAGAGAGTGTGGCTAATGCATCAGCCAAATTGTTTTCTTCACGAGGAATGTGATGAAAATCTACCCTGTCGAAGAATGGTAACAATCTTCTCGCGTAGTCTTTGTAAGGAATTAGCCCTGGTTGGCGTGTTTCCCATTCTCCTTTGATTTGATTGATGACCAAAGCAGAATCTCCGTATACATCCAAGTGTTTGATTCTTAGATCCATGGCTTCTTCGAGACCCATGATGCAAGCTTCATATTCGGCCTCATTGTTTGTGCATTTGAAAGTTAATCTGGCAGTAAATGGAATATGGGTACCCTGAGGTGTAACAATGATTGCCCCAATTCCTCGTCCATAAGCATTGACAGCTCCGTCAAAGATTAAGCCCCACTGGGATCCTATCTCAGGTCCTTCGTCTGGTAGTGGCTCGTCGTAATCTTTCATCTTGAGGTACATGACGTCCTCGTCCGGAAAGTCGAAACTGGTTGATTCATGACCATTGAGTGGGTGGTGAGCCAGGTGCTCAGCTAGAATGCTTCCTTTCACGGCTTTCTGTGCGTGATACTCAATGTCATATTCTGATAACAACATCTGCCAACGGGCAATTCTCCCGGTTAAAGCAGGCTTCTCAAAGATGTACTTGATTGGATCCATATGAGAGATCAAACAAGTAGTATGTCGAATCATGTACTGGCGGAGACGCTTGGCAGCCCAGGCCAAAGCACAACACGTCTTCTCGAGCATGGAGTAGCGGGATTCACAGTCAGTGAATTTCTTGCTCAGGTAGTAGATGGCATGCTCTTTTCTCTTTGTCTCGTCTTGCTGTCCAAGGACACAACCCATGGAGTCTTCTAAGACGGTTAAGTACATTATCAAAGGTCTTCCTTCCACTGGAGGAGACAAGATGGGTGGTTCGAGCAGATATTCCTTAATGCTGTCGAACGCTTTCTGACAATCGTCTGTCCAGACGCAACTTTGATTTTTCCGTAGAAGTTTGAAAATAGGAGCGCAAGTTGCAGTCATGAGATATATGAATCTCGAGATGTAATTCAGACGTCCAAGAAATCCTCTAACTTGTTTCTCGGTTCTGGGCGAAGGCATTTCTTGAATTGCCTTGACTTTGTCTGGATCTACTTCAATTCCTCGTTTGCTGACAATGAAACCAAGGAGTTTTCCTGAGTAGACACCAAAGGTGCACTTGTTGGGGTTCAGGCGAAGCTGAAACTTCCGTAAGCGTTGAAATAACTTTGTCAGATTCTGTATGTGATCTTCTTCATTTTCTGATTTGGCAATCATGTCGTCCACATAGACTTCCACTTCCTTATGCATCATGTCGTGGAAAAGCGTAGTCATGGCCCTTTGATAAGTTGCCCCTGCGTTCTTTAGTCCAAAAGGCATAACACGGTAGCAGAACGTGCCCCAGGGGGTGATGAAAGCTGTTTTTTCCATGTCTTCAGGTGCCATTTTGATTTGGTTGTATCCTGAAAATCCGTCCATGAACGAGAAAACTTTGGATTTTGCTGTACTGTCTACCAACATATCAATATGTGGTAAAGGAAAATCATCCTTAGGGCTAGCTTTGTTCAAATCTCTGTAGTCGACGCACATGCGGACTTTTCCGTCTTTCTTAGGAACGGGAACAATGTTAGCTAACCACTGAGGGTATTCTGAAGTGACGAGGAAACCTGCGTTGATCTGCTTTTGAACTTCCTCTTTGATTTTCATGGCCATCTCCGGATGAGTTCTTCTTAATTTTTGCTTGACCGGAGGGCATTCTGCTTTTAATGGCAAGTGATGCTCCACTATACTGGTATCCAACCCTGGCATATCTTGATAAGACCAAGCGAAGACATCTGAGAATTCTTTGAGCAGCTGTATCAAACTCTCTCTGATCTCTGAACTGAGCGAAGCTCCAATCTTAACCTCTTTTCTGTTTCCATCGGAACCAAGGTTAATGATCTCTAGAGGCTCATTGTATGGCTGAATGGCCTCTTCCTTTTGTTGAAGTAACCGTGAAATTTCCTTTGATATTTCTTCGTCTTCTTCTTCCTCTGCCTCGAATACAGGAAACTCAAAGCTTGGAGAAGTCATACGGTCGCACGTTTCAACGGGGTATTTTATGATTAATCTGCATATGTGTGATAAGTTTTATTTAGACAACGAGGGAAGACTCGGTGTATGCAGTTAATGGAATATTTGATGTTTTTTAAGGGTGTTTTTTAGGATTACCAATTTCCGAAAAAAGAAAAGGGAAAACTAAACGAAGGAACAGAATGACATTTTTATTTATGGACAGTCATTTCTTGAAACAAAGACCCTATAAAACAAAACTCTATTGCTTTGGGCGAAGCAAAGAGGGACATTTTCCTAAGAAATAGTAAAATGCAAAGCCCTATGAAACATCTCTTCACCCTGGGCTATGGTGAGAGGACAAAATAACGGTGAAAGTTCCTACTTAGGAGTGCGAACAACAGTTGAAACTTCAACAGCTGTCCAGTAGTGGCGAACCCCATTGTGCACTAAGTAATCTGGAACCTTAGGCTTAAGCTGGCCTGTGGTAGGTCTTGATTTACCAACCACTGTCTTTGCAACACTCAGACGATCTTCTTCTACTTCAGCAGACTGAGCGGTGTGAGCATACCCATTTCCAAGTGGAGTATGTCGGTTTTTCTTTTGAGGAAACTTCCAATCTTCTGAATGGAGAGACTCGTTGTCGGAGACACTTTCGAGATCATCCTCTTCTGTATTTTGGTCTTGCTCTTCTCCCAAGATGGCATTGACTAGATATGTGAACTCTAGATCCGTAGCCTCGGAAGGTGACTTGGGGATATAATCCTCAATGATGATTTCACCAGTAGATGATGATGAATAGCAAGGGTTATACATCTCTTTTGGCTGAGAGAGGTACTCATAATCAATGTTCCATCCAGTTGGAACAATATCTTCAAGAGAGATTCTTGAACTTTCAGGAGCGGAGTATTTCACCATGTAGTCGAATTTTCCGCTTGGTTCTCCTAATGTATCCCAAGTCTCTTCGGGGATAGGAGGAACTTCTTCTGATGAACCATGACTTCTGGTGGTGAAGCTGTCAGTAACTTCATCACTGCTTGGTTGAGTCTTACTTTCAGATCCTTTAGTCGGATAACAGCAAGGTGAATCAGACTCTGGTAGGGAGATGTATCCTGCTTTGTTAAGATAGGATAACCATTCCTCTTCATCGGTGTTTTCCGTACCGATGGTATTGACTGTTTGTTGAACAGGTTGAAGAAAACCTCCACTGCAGAAAGTTTCTTGAATAGGGAGAACTACCTCAATCCCTGGGATAGCTTTTGATGATGTTGGAAAGAATCCAATTCCTGTTCTGTTCTTGTTGTTGGTAGGAATATTAATGTGCCCCCAACCACTGGTAGTGCCATCCTTTACAACTTGGATTGCATCTTTGTATGAAGAGATAGACGCTGCTTTCTCCTTTCCTTTGTCCAAGGAAAGTGCTTGGAATTTAGTTCCAACAACTTCTTTTGGTTCTATGTCGGAGAATGATGACAGGTTGCTGACGATCAGAGCTCGTTCTCCACATACGGTTACCAATTTGTCATTTCTTATGAACTTCAGTTTCTGATGAAGTGTTGAAGTAATTGCCCCAGCCTCATGAATCCATGGGCGACCTAGCAAACAACTGTATTGTGCTGGAATGTCCATAACCTGGAAAGTGATTTTGAACGTCTGAGGTCCAATAGTTATGGGAAGATCTACTTCTCCGAAAACTGACTTTCTTGATCCATCAAATGCTTTGACGATGACATGACTTTTTCTTAGAGGGTAATCTTCGAAAGATAATCTTGATAATGTTGATTTAGGCATGACGTTGAGAGAGGATCCATTGTCTATTAGGACTCCTGTGAGTGTATCACCCATGCAGCCAACTGAGATGTGAAGTGGAAGATTGTGGTCCACTCCTTCTTCAGGAAGATCTTCGTCACAGAAACTTAGGTTAGTTCCGGCGGAGATGTTGGCAACGATGTTGTTGAATTGGCTTATTGTAACACTTGGTTCTACGAAAGCTTGTTCCAAAACTTTCTGTAGAGCTTCCCTATGAGCTTCAGAACTCAATAGCAGGGAAAGAACAGAAATCCTAGACGGAGTATGTAGTAATTGATCTACAATGTTGTATTCACTCCTCTGGATTAACTTCAAGATCTCATCATTTTCTTTCGCTTGAACAGCATTGGTCGGATGATTGTCTTGCCTATGTGGTACTTCCTCCGAAGGTTTCTCCACATTTTCTGTTGTTCTGTTGAAGACTCGTCCACTTCTGGTGACTCGACTAACATCAGCAATGTTGACAACAGACGGTAATGGTATTTCCTTACCATTTTCAATGAATGTAGCGTTGTACTTGTATGGTATAGCCTTGCTGGACTCATACGGTACAGGACCTGGTAAGTAGATGACTAGTGGTGCAACTGCTGTCTTCCTGCTATCATACTTAACTTGCATAGGTTCAACTTGATTAATTTGAGGAGATACGGTAAAGACTTCATCATCTTCTCTGTTGGCAAGAACAGTAATGGTATTGTCATCCATCAGCTTTTGAATGTCGTTGCGAACACGCAAACATCCTCGTGAATTTCTTCGACAGATTTCGCATCTACTGTAAGCGTGGAAATCTGTTCCAAAGTAGGCAAGTCCATTTAAAGTTTTGTGGAACCTGACTACCGATCCTTCAAGGTCTTCAACTTTGTAGATTTTGTATTCTCCTGGACATCCTTGAACCATGTTGATGTCATGTTCAGTTCTGACTCGGATATGTTGAATCCATCCTAAGTCCATTTGTTCTTGTAATGCAGCTTGAACTACGGCACATCCTTGATTATTCTTTGGACAAATTTCACATGTGAAGTAGTTGTGAGGTGGTACATGACCGTACCCAGCTTGTTTAGCGTGCATCTTGACAAGATTTTCCCCTATCTGACGAATGTCGTAGATTTGAATGACATTGGGGTGTTGATCTATCAGATTTACTGAAGCTTCTTTATGCTGCGGCAAAGGATTTGCTTGGACGTTTGGATTAGTATCTTTGAAGGATAGCATTCCGCTCTTCACTAATCGTTGGACGTCAATCTTGAAAGATAAACAGTTCTCAATATTGTGACCTGGTGCCCCCTGATGATAGGGACAAGATTGGTCAGCCTTATACCATGGTGAGGAACTGTTTGTAGGATTTGGAGGACTCCTTGTCTGAATGAGTCCTTTTGCCAGTAATGTTGGAAACAATTCTGCATACGGCATTGGTACGGGGTCAAAGGCAGGATACCTTGGAGCCCGATTGTTGTAATTTGGAGGTCGAACCTGCTGCTGAGGTTGCTGCGACCTTTGTTGAATTTGTTGTTGCGAGACCTGAGGTTGATAAGCTGGCGCTGAGTTAACAACCGGAGTTATTGTTGCAACTTGAGGTTGGAATTTCTTCTTGATTTTGTGCAAGACATTGCTGACATCTTGATCCTTTTTCTTCTGGAAAGAACTTCCATACTTCCTTGGACCAACAGAAGATTCTGGTTCTTTGTTCAAGCGTCCTTCTCGAACTGCTTCTTCTAAACGCACACCCATGTTTACCATCTCGGTAAAGTCACTTGGTGCACTTGCAACCATTCGTCCGTAGTAAAATGGACTTAAAGTTTTGAGATAGATTTTTGTCATTTCTTTCTCTTCAAGTGGTGGACAAATTTGAGCAGCAACTTCACGCCATCTCTGAGCGTATTCCTTGAAGCTTTCTCTATCCTTTTGAGTCATGGCCCGGAGTTGATCTCTGTCGGGAGCCATATCCAGATTGTACTTATACTGTTTGACGAAGGCCTCTCCGAGGTCTCGAAAAGTACGAATCTCTGAACTGTCCAAGTTCATGTACCATTTGAGTGCAGCACCAGTCAGGCTGTCTTGAAAATAATGAATGAGCAATTGTTGATTATCAGTCTGAGTTGACATTCTTCGAGCGTACATCACAAGATGACTTTGTGGGCATGAATTCCCTTTGTACTTCTCGAATTCTGGTACTTTGAATTTGTGAGGAATCTTAACATTTGGAACCAGACAGAGGTCTGCAGCATTCTTTCCAAATAGATCTTGTCCTCGGAGAGTCTTGAGTTCCTTCTGCATTTGCAGAAACTGTTCTTGGAACTCGTCCAATCTTTCATACACGCCAGCATCCTCACTTGGAGCGTGATGATATACTTGTCCGCCTTGCGGGGGAAAAGTATGCATAATGGGCTGTGGAGAAGCCATGACAGCAGATCTTGGAATCTCAGCATTCTGTTGTGCGAAACCCATTGCCGTTGCTCTTGGAACTTCAATTTCCAGAGGTTTGTAACCCTCCGGTGGACGCATATCCATGGTGACTTTTGGAGCTTCAGAAGCTGGAGGTATGTACCCTTCTGGAGTAAAGTTATACGGCATGCCCCAAGGTCGATCAGGCGGCATGGTATACTGAGGAATAGGAGTAGAAACAATCTCGGAAACCACAGTCCTTTGTGGTTCTTCTGGCGTTGGTCGATTCTGCGCAACTACCAGGGCTTCTACCATACTATTGAGTCTTTCAACAGTACCTTTGAGAGTATTAATCTCTTCTCTGAGTTCTTCATTCTCTTGCTCAAAGTCTTCCATTCTTTTCTTGCGACTTGAACGAGTGTTGTATGGATGAGACAGCTTGAAAGTCTTGGTTCACCTCCTTCTCCTCCTCTCTTTCTGGAGAAAGGAAAGTGACTATTAGATCCGCGACAATTCTCGTGTCAGTGCGTACGACTAAAGCGATGTATGATATGCAATTAAGTTATTATTTTTCAAGGAAACACCATAATTACGTTATGAAACATCAAACTTTTATTAATTAAGCGAAAACGCCGTTTTTACACACTTTGAAAATGGAAATACAGAGAAACTGAGAGAAAGGACTCTAAAACTTTGATGAAGAGCCGACTTCACGTTCTAACATCTTCTTCTGTTTCTTGAGCTGAGCGTTCTCTGACGTGAGCTGATCGATGATCCAGGAAGCAGGAGGGATATGATGAGAAAGTGACGATTGTGTCACTTGTCGATCGAGTACTTCAAGTAACTCATCCTTCCTTCTTAGGATGTTTTGAATCTCAACATTTTCCGTGTTGACAATTCGATACTTGTTCCTCCAAGCATTCCTTTCTTGGCATACCTTGTTTAATGCCGCTTGCAGTTTTTCAACATCGGTGGAGAAAAGGTAAATTGGTTCCCTTAGGGGAATAGGTTCTTGATGTTGATATGGCATCCTGAGCTTGAATGCTCTGACGCGTACCCATTGAAGGTAAGGATCCAGGGAGATGCAAAGATGTTTTCCTAACAATCTTCTCCCTTTGCTGTGAACAAGACGCCAGGCTTGGACAATTTCCTTCTTCAGCATGTTGCCATGATCGTCGATGTTCTTGAAGAACAGACCCTCCAATTGGATGTTACTTGGTATATTTTTCATGGGATAGCCGTATTGACGACGGGCTAAAGCTGGATTGTAACTGATTCCTCCCTTAGTTCCAATAAGGGGTACGTTGGGAAAACTTCCGCAACTGAAGATGATCTTGGTTTCGTCGTTGTCAGGACTACACCAATCAATGTCTGTATGAGTGAGAGACATGATTTTCTGTGACCAGTAAAGGCCATCCCTCATGTTCCAGAAAGTGCTAGACTTTGGCAGGTGTGAAACGAACCATTCGTATAACAACGGTACGCAGCATGTGATTAATCCTCCTCGCTGCAGGTTTCTTGAATGCACAGAGTGATAAGCATCCGCAAGCAAGGTTGGAACTGGATTTCCAATTAAGAAGATCTTAATTGCGTTGATGTCGACGAAATCGTTAATGTTAGGGAACAAAAACAATCCGTAGATAAGCAAAGCCAAGATTTCCTCAAAAGCGCTCATATCTTGGATGCTGACGAAGTACCGAGCTTGATCAAACAGGAATTTGGAGGGCAATCCTTGAATTCCTCCTCTACTCACCATATGAGTTCTGATGTCGACTACGTTCAAAGGAGTAGTTGCAGCAATGATAATGTCGTCAGGATTCTTTTCCAAACCGGAGTACGGATCTTGCGCGTACACGGGTATTCCAATCAGACGAGAGTACTCCTCTAACGTAGGCATGAGCTGATAATCTGGAAAGGTGAAGCAGTGATACGTTGGATCGTAAAACTGTACCAAGGTGGGAAGGATCCCATCCACCATGTTGGTATTGAGCAAAGGCAGAAGTTTTCCATACTTCTCCTTGAAAGCCTGGGGGTTGACCACCAGTTTTCCGAGCTTTCCCAGTTCCTCGACCTGGGGAATCTTGAAGGTGTATTTCCTAGCTCTCTTTCTTCCGTAATCCATAATATAGATCCTTAAGTCCTTTCTCCGTTTCTCTCTTTCTATGAAGTTCAAAACGTTCGTTATTTAGTTTCCTTGAAAAACGACTCGAAAAAGACTCTTTTTGTTTTTAGTTGTTTATTAATGAATGATGCATGAATGCATGAATGCACACACAAGAGTTTTAAACAAACATGGCGTTGAAGGGTATAGTGGTCATGAAGTCAAAACGCAATCCCCGCCCCAATGGTAAACTAAGGTTAAGGATTTTTGTACCTGTAGAACGGGTTCTAGGGGTCTCAGAGTTTTTGCTCAACCTTAAAGATACGTTGATTGGTATCTATAAGAGAGTTTTCTCTGAGTGTAGTATCTGCGTGACAATTACTTCCGTAATCACCGCTCTACGTCCTAAAAAAAAGGCTTTAAGTGGGGTTAATGTGTTTCTAGGTCCTCCTGGTACAAATCAGTCTCGGAATGCAGTGGCGCAGTTAATCACAACCAGCCAGGCAAATCCCAAGAGTAGACTTGGAAACCAAGATTAGAGGGCCTTCACCGGGAAGACATCCTCCATCCTATCTTATGTTGCACTCAAATCCGGGTATAGGATTTCTCACCACAAGGGGGAATCAAGCCCTTTCCCGATACAGAATAAACAAAATAAACAAATATATATGCAACAAACACATGATATGACACAGAGGTTAGGCAGGACCTCTCTTGTTTGAGGGGGAATTTGGCATCCCTAATTCCTCATTGGGGCTGGACCAGCAACAGGTCAACCATTGGTTTGGATGAAAAACCAAGGTTTTTAACACTTATATCCCCAGCAGAGTCGCCATTTTTCTGTGGTGGTCGTTTTCTTTACCTCCCCGTTTCACTTGGGAGGACGGCACGCTAAACCCTTCACGCGAAATTTGGAAGGAGAATGCGCCCGTGGTGGGATGAATTTTATTTCAGTTCTTCCTACGATATCACACGAACTTTCTTATTTGTCCTACGAGTAGGAAAGGGAAAAAAAGATCTCAACTAAACCCTAGGAGTTTGCTAAGTGTGGGGATTTCACCTAGACTAGAAATTCTGGAGTCCGGGGGGTCGGTTATACATAGGGAAGTGTTTAAACACCCTACATATCTGTAGTACTCTACAGGAACCTTCTCTGTGTCATTGTGATTGTGTTTGCTGCTAATGATTGGGAAAGTTTCTCCTTTGTGTTAGGAGAAGGAATTGAATTGATTAAAGAAAGACAGACAGACAGACAGACTGACTATTTTTGGTATTTTATTAGCTCGCTGAGATTCCTTGTGAACCTCATGCCTACATATCCCTAGTGGAAGTCAGAGCTTAATGTAGTTCGGGGAACTAACTAGGGAAATTAATTGTTTTTGGTGCCTTGCTTGAAGCTCAAGGTTGAAGCTTGGAATTAAATCTCTGTTTACAGTAAAGAGACATGAAATCATCTTTACAGAGAGGTATTTGTACTATTCTACCACAAACATTTAAAGGAGTGACAGAATAACTGAATTCATTTCATTCAAGAGGGGGACCTTACTTGTGTATGTGCAAGTATACCAGTCAAATGCCTCTTAAATGAAAGAAAGATGCTCATCCAAATTAGGGAAAGTTACCACATGTCTGGGTTTTACTGCCAGCTCATGCCTTTCAAAATCCTAAATGGGAGACTTGATTAAAAATTGAAATTGAAATGTTTGTTTGTTTGAATGTGGTAGAGTAGTAAAAATATCTCTCTATAGAGATAAGCTATGTCTATCTACTGTATAAAAGATTTGACTTTAGCTGGCTTGTATGAGGCCCAAGCTTGAGGCTTTTTGATTGATTAATTAATATTATTGACTCTGGGAGATGACTCCACTGGGGATTAATTACAGGGTATTTTTGTGTTCTGTACAAAGCCCAGAATTGAGGCTGACTCTACTTAGGGAGACTCTATTTATGTGCCTTGTACAAAGCCCAAGGTTGTGGCTAACTGTTGAGGATAATTGAATGAATGACTCTATTTTATGTGCCTTGTACAAAGCCCAAGGTTGTGGCTGACTCTAGCTAGGGAAAACATTATTTTCTGCCTTGTACAAAGCCCAAGGTTGTGGCAGACTCTTAAATAAACTGAGTATGGATGACTCTATGGGGAAAAGATCCTAGGTGTTAGGAATCTTTGACACATGAAAATATGGTTTATCTGCCTTGTACAAAGCCCAAGGTTGTGGCTACTGAATGATGAAGAACTCACTGGGGAGACTCTATTATCTGCCTTGTACAATGCCCAAGGTTGAGGCTGACTCTTGACAGGGGAGTTTTATTGTTTGGGTGCCTTGTATGAAGCCCAAGGTTGAGGCTAACTATTTTTGTTGGTTTTGACTCTACTGAGGAGATTTTATTTATTGAAAGACTGTTTTTCTTTGGAAGCTAACCCTTTCCAGGGATTTTGACTCAGCTGGAGAAATTATTTGGTAAAAGACTGACTTTATCATGTTTTTTGGAGGCTGACCCTTTCCAGGGGTTTTGACTCTTTTGGGGAAATTATCTCCTAAGAGAAATGAATCTTTATTTTTTTTATTTTTGACATTTAATTAATTGACTTTGGAGGCTAACCCTTTCCAGGGATTTATATTAAAAATGAAAGAATGTGTGGAAGCTAACCCTTTCCAGGGATTTTGTTTGAAATGAATGGCAGAAAGATTATCTAATGGAGACTTCTTGTTTAAAGCCCAAGATGAAGGCTGACACATGCTGAGGAGAAAATAAACATAGATCCTAGACTCTGCTAAGGAAGATTGATGAAGATAAGGGTGACAGAGACTGTCCATGTCTCTCATTCCAAAAGGTGTACTCAATGCAAAATTGAGACAAACTTAGCTTGTTTAAAGTCTGGTTTAAATTGGAAGAAACTCACCAGGGTAGGCTAAAAGGTGACTAAAGACCTGTTCCTATGTTTATAAGAAACCTGATGGGTCCTTGTATACAAGCTCAAGAGGAAGCTGGAAATGCTTTTAAGAAGCCTGTGGGTCCTTGTACAAAGCCCAAGAGGAGGCTAATCGAGGGTCCTTGTTATAGCACAAGAGAAAGCTATGTAGTTTTGAACTTATTTTGGCTCTAAGCAAATGGGTAAGAGGTTTCACCGGGAATAATTCCTCTTTGGGTGGATGTGTCCTATTATTTGGATTCTAAGGTTTTTGCCAAGATGTTTCACCGGGAATAATTCATCTTGGGGGTTTGAACTACAGATCTCTAATTAGGAAAGAGCCTTCACCGGGAAGACATTCTCAATCCTAGGCCATATTCCTATAATATATATATAGTTTAACTGTCCTAGGGTTTATACTCAAACGTAGTTCTAAACTAATATATGCACAGTTTATATTTGACAGTAATTTAAATAAAGACTGTAAATTGAAAGCTTGTAAAGCCTAACCTGGATGGAGTGGAGGCCATTGAAGAAGTATGTACAGAGCCTCAACAGTAATTTTTGTTGTTTTGTTGATAACAGTTGAATATATATATGATAAACAGTTAATGGTTTTTGAAAACAGAAGAAGTGAAGATGGACAAAGGTCACATAGGTATCTGAAGAGTTTCACCGGGAATAATGCCCTTCAAATACCAGAAGAATGTTTTGAAAACAGAAAGAAGATTTTGAAAATACAGTTTTGAAAACAAGCTAAGAAGAGAAGGTTTTTGGGACTTACACTCTATTAGAGGCCCAGTACTTTACAGTACTGGTGTAAAAGCAATTTGAAAAATGATTTGGAATGATACAAGGTTTTGTTGTTTGAAAACCCTAATCATTTGATTTATTCGGAGATTGAAAACAGTTTTGAAAATTGACAAAAGTCAACTTAATTAAGGTAAAAATAAAGACTTTTAACTAATTAAGACCTAAACAATTAGGGTTTTATCATAAAATTATTTACAAAGTGATTAGGTTAAAATAAAGTGACAATATATATTTAAAGTATTTAAGAAAACACTTAAAAACATACTATTTTAAACCTAATTAAAATTCATGAAATAAATAATATTTTTATGATTTTTTTGACTATTCACAAAATAGATATATTAAATAATAGGTGTATGAAAAATGAAGTGAAAATGATTTAATTTGATAGGTGAATTAATTGTGTGAAGTTGTGAAGAAAATAGGTGTGACAAGTGATAAAAAATTAGGAATGTCTCCACCAAGGCTTGAACTCACGCCCTTTAGGTCACATACCCAAAACCAAACCACTGGGCCAGCGCGCGCATGGTGATAGTGATACACATCCAACACATTATATTTTCAGATAAACGTGTAAATCATGAAAAAAATAAAAGGAATAAAAAGTCTGGGGCGAGGGGGATTCGAACCCCAGACTTGAGGCATGAGGAGACTAAGAGTGCATGTGAGGCCACTAGGGCAAACGATGTATTCGTTTAAAACACGCTTTCAGTTAAATATATTTTAAACCCTCCCCTGAGAATCCAAAAATGGCGCCACCCACCATCTTCATCTTCAACCTCAAGCTCTTCAAATTTGAACTTCTGAACTTACTCGTTTCTCAACCAAACGTGATGATGTAAAGATGAATTTCACTCCAAATTTCCTCACGAATCTAAATATGTAACTAATATCTATTTATATTAACTACATCTAACTAATTTACCAGAAATCGTGAAGAACCCTAAATTTTAAAAATCAAATTAAATGACTATACTGAAAGATAAATGAATGATGATAGAGGGTTTTCAATCCTCTGATGATGCTGAACAAGATAGAATCGAGCTTTATCACAAAGAGTGCTTAAATTAAAGAGGTGAGGTTCAGAAACTTACCTCTGAAAATGGAGGTCGTGAGGATGATAGAGAGCACCTGGGCTTGAATGAATGATCTCAATAGCTTCCCTGAGACTCAATGATGCTAACTGAATGCTTATTGGAGCTTGAATCCTCCTGAATTGCTCTATGGACCTCCCTCGATTTCAGCTTCAAGTGAACATGGAGGTTGTTGAATTTGGAGTTACAGATGAGCTGCAGCCATCTGGTTAGCTTCACTATGACCTGAGGAGTGTGCCTGGATGATTGGCTTGGCTTGAAACCTCCTGAATTGTTCTGTGGTCCTCCAACTGCAAGTGCTCCAAATGAGAGGTGGAGATGATGATTCTCCACGCCCAGCAGTGTTCCAGAGGTTTGGATCACCTCCAAATGCCTCCCTCAATGTGTTTGAATACTTATTTTCAAAGAGAGAGCTTTGGTTTGAAGAATCCGAGTCTTCTTGCCAAAGGACCTTTGAAAAAACTAAGTATGAAGAAAGAAAAGAGAAAGCAAGAATTCTGTTGCTTTGGTGTGTTTTTTGAATGAGAATGAGGCCTCTATTTATAGGCAATTGGTTCAGTATAGTTGCAGAAGAGTGAGCTTGCTTAATGAAAGAAGTTTGGTTTCTTAAGCATGAAGGAAGTTTGCAAATATCTCTTATGCAATGATGAGAATTTTGATTCCATTTGATCAATCCCCTAGCCCTCGATTTTGCTTGATCTTAGGGGACAATTCTGAGCCAGAAATGAGCTCTAATTGGTTGGTGAGAAGATTCCTTGGGTGATTCATCAATTTGCCATAAATTCACAAATGTAATCATTACATAATCACATGTTCTTGTTTTTAGAATCTTCTTCAATCCTTATGGCATGGTGAAAATGAATGCATGGCATTGTTTCAGATATGTTATGGGTCGTGTAGCATCCATAATTGAGGTCATGTGCACAAAATTTCAAAGTTCAAAAATGATGCATGACCTATAATTTTACTTCATGAGGCCAACTTTGAACAAGCATAACTCTTAGCTCAAATTGAATTTGGAGAAGGTTGAACACAATTTGGAAAGCCCTAAACATCTACTTCAAATCATTAGTTTATGTCTTCTTCAGAATCATTTGGGAAATTTGTGAAAAATGAGCCCAAAGTTGGATGAAAACTAGGTTAAAACACTTAGAAAATTTTCTAAGTGTTTATGACCTAAAACTTCAAAATTTTCAAAACCCTTAAATGGTTGATCTTTTGAAAAAAGTTCTTATGTGAGATGTTGTTTTATTTTGCAAGATCTACAACTTTCATGTTGGAAGTTTTTTGAGTTGTGTAGGTGAAATTTTGAGTTCTCACTATGCCCTCAAAAACCCTAATTCCCGACTTTTTGCTCCTTGATGAATTTCTTTGAATTTCTTTGGTCAAATGACTTTGACATCCATATATTGATGATATTGATCTTTGAAAGTCATTTTTTGACCAAAAACCTTAAAAGTCAATGATGATCCCACACAGTTGACTTTTCCTGACAAAGTGAATTTTTTGGGCTTTTTGTGTAGAAACAAGATCTTCTCCTCAAATGAATGATGTAAATGGATTATATTGAGGTAGTAGAGATTCTTGAATCATGTCTTGAGTTTTGGATCCATGCCCTGATTAAAAGTCAACTATCTTGGTGAATTAGGTCAAAAACCCTAATTGTCGACCAGAGGACAATGATGAGTGTAGACTTTGAATTGAGGTGTAATGTCCAGTGGATCTTGTCATACGAGTTATTTGAAGATGATTAATGTCTTTGAATGGTTTCCTGGGGCTTTTTAGGGTTTCCCAAAGGTGATCCCTGATTTTAGTCCTTGATAGGCTCCAAACCCTAGTCTGTTGATCTGAGTAATCCTGTACTTAGATGATTGGGTGTCTTAATCAATCATAGGTGTAATAATGAGGCTTTTGAGTCTTATGATTGTATTAGAGACTAATCCCTCTATTGATTGATCCTTTGCCTGAGTTTTCTTGTCTTTGAACACCCTCGATTGAATGCCAGACTGCCCTGGGTACTTACTTTGACTTGATGAAAATCCTGAAGATATGTCATCTCAGGGGGGTCAAAAATTAGGGTATGACAGATGATATGACAAAAAGGGGGAGAATGTGATAATTGATTTGATTTACTATATCAACTGCTGGGCTTAAGTCTCAACATTCCTAACAAATATATTGCAAGTTTTCTGTCTTTGATAGTTTTTGCAGGAATGAGATATTCTGGACAAAGCTCAAAATGAGAAGCAAATACATGGGGAAAAGCAATTCTAAAGCTCTTAAAGATTTGAAGCAAGCTGAGTGCTCTGAAGCTTCAAGTCCAGAAGCAAGAAATGCTATGATCAGATCAAGAAGCTCTTATGCATAAAGTCTCAAAGTTCCGATGGATCAGAAACATAGAAGAATGAAGACATAAAGAGTTCTGATACAAGTGATCACAAAGAGAAATTCAAAGCTCTGGAGCTGTCCAATGGAAGCTTTGAAGAGAAGCTCTGAATGTTTTGAAGTTCTATTCAACGTGAAAGTCTCAACTGAAATAGAAAAATACTCAGGGAAGTCTTTTATTTATAAATTCTTCTAGTATTAATTTCAGGGGGAGATTGTTAATCTCAGGGGGAGACATATTCACACACTCTGATTATATGCTTATGCTATATCTGTGTAATTGTCTTTGTTCATCTGATATTTTGGATACAAATTCATATCAATTATATATGTTTTTGTCATCATCAAAAAGGGGGAGATTGTTAGAACAAGAATTGTTCTGATCAATATTCTGTGTTTTGATGATAACATTATGTTTGAATTTTGTATAAGACAATGTGGTACTCTAATCCTTTGCATTTTCCATTTCAGGAAATATATAAAGAGTATGCACAAATCAGCGCTCAGAAGCAACTGACTCAGAAAGCTCTGGATGGCTTCAATAGAACATGCTCTGGCAAGACATCAGAAGATGGTCATGCAGAATTAGAACATGAACTGGAAAGCATCAGAAGACTGAAAGTCAGAAGAACAAGCTCTGAAGTTCTGATGGTATCACGCTCAAGCTCTTCAAAGTCAGAAGACAGAAGATGCTCTACACCAAGCTGATTGACTCTGATATTCAAACGTTGATATCTACAAATTCTGAGTCTAGAAGAAAGTATAAGATGAAAGGCTGAAATGTCTAATCTCTGATTGACAAAAGGAACGTTAGAAGCTACAAAAGGCAAAGTCAATAAAAGCAGCAAAAGCAAGGCTCGAGGTAGTTGACAAAAGTGTGAAACATTAAATGCAGCGTTGTACTATTCACGCAAAGCATTAAATGCTCCCAACAGTCATTTCCTCTCAGCGCCTATAAATAGAAGTTCTGATCAGAAGCTACATACAACACTTGCGCAAATATACAGAATTGCTGTCAAATTCAAAAGCTTACGAACTTCATCTTCAACCTTACAAACTCTTGTAATATTTAGTGAGTGTTAAGCATAGAACTTAAGAGAAATATCACAGTTGTGATTACAGCTTTATTAGAAGCATTTAAAATCGTGTAAAATTTATTTTTACATTGATTGTAAAAGATTTCCTAGAGTGATCAAATTGTGATCTGTAGACTCTAGAAGGATTCCTAGAGTGATCAAGTTGTGATCAGGATACTCTAGAAAGCTTAGAGTGTTTCTAAGTGGATAACCATTGTAATCAGTTGGATTAGTGGATTACATCCTCAGTTGAGGTAACTCACTCTAAGGGGGTGGACTGGAGTAGTTTGGTTAACAACGAACCAGGATAAAAATCATTGTGTTGATTGTTTTTATCTTCTAAGTTTTTGAGATACACTTATTCAATCCCCCCCTTTCTAAGTGTTTTTCTATCCTTCACTGCGTGCACTTTAGAGTACGAATGAGGATGGGCATTCAACCCATCTCATTTTTCAATCATTTGGGTAATCATACTTGGTGTGTGGCAACTCGAATGATTGCCACTCTTAAGGAGTTACACCCCGCCTTTTGGCCTGTAGGATTCATGTAATTCTTGTGCTTTGCGAGCATCAATGTTTCCTTGCAAACCCAGTGTTCATTAACATCCCCAATTGAGTCTAGTCGTTACTGGTCTTCTTCGATCAAGACCAATGATGATTGGCATCTCTTTCAAGTCACGTGATTATGGTCATCTCTTGGTCATGTCTAGTGTTGATTTGTCCTCTTCGTTAAAATCTGGTGGTCATCGGCATACCCCTTCAGATCCAGTGGTTATCGGCATCCTCAATCTTCAAATCCACCTCCAAGTGTTAGTCTTTTCTCATTAAATTTCCAACCTTTGAGTTGTGAGCTCTGAGTTTCCAACTTTTAGTCGTGAGTTTTCCAACCGTTAAGCTGTGAGCTCTGAGTTTCCGACCTCGAGTCGTGAGTTTCCGACTTTTAGTCGTGAGTTTTCCAACCGTTGAGTTATGAGTTTTGGGTTTCCGACCTCGAGTCGTGAGTCTTTCAATCGTTGAGTAGTGAGTTCTGAGTTTCCGACTTTTAGTCAAGAGTTTTCCAACCGTTGATTTGAGAGTTCTGAGATTCCAATCGTTGAGTTTTTAGTTTTGGTTTTTCGACCTCGAGTCGTGAGTCTTTCAATTGTTGAGTTACGAGTTTTGAGTTTCTGACTTTTAGTCGTGAGTTTTTCAACCGTTGATTTGAGAGTTCTGAGATTCCAACCGTTGAGTTGTGAGTTTTGGGTTTCCGACCTCGAGTCGTAAGTCTTTCAATCTTTGAGTTGTGAGTTCTGAGTTTCCGACTTCGAGTCGTGAGTGTCCCAACCTTTGAGTTGTGGATATTTGTCCTTTACTCCCCAAAAAGTGTCCTGACAAACTAATCTCTTGCACCTGCCTGTTGCAAATAGGCATCATCAATTCTTCTTTCCTTCAAGGAAATCCTACGGCAATATCATACTGTAACGTGTCGAAGCTTGTTAAGCGGAGGCATCCAAAAAAAATCCATTTATTCTCTAGAGTGCAAATTTTCTGGTTCTTTAGTATTTAATCTTCTTCTACCTCTAATGTTCGAAAGGCTAACGCTGATCTCACCTTCAGGTTTAAGACGATTAAATAAGGGCAGCTGTTGCACCCCAAAATTCTCCCTCCTAATTTATTTTTACATGGCTTATGATCCCATTTCATCTGCATACTTTCGTTAAGGCATTAACACAGATCATGCATCATTGACCAAATAACATGGCACTGGGATCAAGGATTTCTAAAAGCCTATGGCTTCATATTGAGTTTGAGGTGTATGGAAATTAAAGTCTAATCCTTCTTATGCTTCCAGCAGTGAAGTGTGAGATCGGGGTTTATTTCCCTATGGTTGACCAAAGGTAAGGTTTTCACCTGTTGTGTTATGAGCTTGAGAAGGTTTCCAATTGAGGATCATTGAATTAGGTTCTCTCATCTGTGGCTTCCTCAAGGCATTATGATTTTGTTCTGAGATCATTGTTGAACCATGGTACAAGAGGATGAACTTGAAGATTGCATTGTACTTAGGACATCATTTGTGCTAACGCTTGTTGTTGATACGTATTTGGTTTGAATTGGTGAATCAAATTGAGTTAAAGGCTTTTATTGAAGGTGCAGATTAATTAGATTTTGTTCCTTTGAATTTGAAGTGGATTTGAGTTTGAAAAATAATCAAAGAGGATTAAGAGTTCTTAAACAATTGGTGTGGAATTTCTTAGAATTCAAGCTTCGACTATGTTCAACATTCAGAGGAGACATTCATTGATAAGTTCATCCAAATTGCGTGCAAATTTATCGCACATACCTTTTCGTGAGTATTACAACATTCCAAGTCCACACATTACAAAATAAATTCAATTCATATCCAAGAATCAAGTCCATTACAAAAAGCACACTACAAACTAAATTCAATCCAAAAGAAAACTACAAAGCTTCCATTTCCATTCATTACAAAAAATTACAGAGTCCATGTTTACAATTACAACATTTAAGTTCATCCATAGGTACAAAAGTCCCTGGAAAATCGCTACACTAAAAATTGTGACTACCAAATGGAGCATTACATTTTCAAACGCCGGAATGACGGTATTTACATTATAAAATCTTAGGAAAGACATGGGAAAAACTTCAACTTGCTGCAAGGGTTATTGTTGCGATTGGGAATCCTCAAGATATTATTGTCCAATCTGCTAGGCCTTATGGACAAAGAGTTGTTCTCGAATTTGCAAAGTATACTAGAGCACACGCTACTGCTGGAAGGCACACTCCTGGAACCTTCACCAATCAACTTCAAACTTCCTTCAGTGAGCCCCGTCTTCTCATCCTCGCTGATCCAAGAACTGAAAAACCTACATAATCAGAAGAAAACATAACTAACAGAGCCTCCTCTAACTGCCTCCAAACAGAATTCCAACAAAAAAATAGAATCCAAACCATCTTCTTTAAACTACCTATAACAGCATATAACAGAATCCAAACTACTAAATCAACTTAACCATCTAACTAACCAATTTCTAACCAACCTAACTGCCTCTAACAGAATCAAACCAACTTTTACTAACTAACTAACAGATTCCTAACAATTTCCAACTAATTTCCAAACTGCCAATATCCTTCTAACTGATATAAATAACAGAAGATAAGAGAAAAAAGAAAAATCAGTGACAAGAGGGAATTACCTCGCAACAGAATCGATATAAAAACTAGATTCTCTCATCATTCTTCTCCCACCTTCAATATGCTCCACTCCACTCCATAACCATTCTCCACCTTCATCACATTCACGCCACCACTGATCACTCTCCTCTTCCGCAAACTACCTCAATTCTCTCCATCTTCACACTTCAACATACACACACCATAACCACCATTCTCCACCTTCATCACATTCATGCCACCACTGATCACTCTCCTCTTCCGCAAACTCCCTCAATTCTCTCCATCTTCATCTCCCTCACCATATGATTTCTGCAATTATTGTCAGAGTTTCCACCTCTGAAACTCTGAAGAACAAGAGCTAGGCCTTCAACCATCAACCTCACTCTCATTTCTTTGAAACTCTCACATTAATCAATCTTGCAAGCTCCGCTGAGTTTATTTCTCAGCTCTCAATCACTCAACAACCGCAACGACAAGGTTTATTCAACAACAACAAAATTCTTAAGAAAAATCAAAAGGAAGAAGGGAGAAGAAGAGAATCGCTCGAATTAAAAAGTAAAGCAAGGAAGAAGAAGAAGGCAGAGCGTAGCAACTGAAAACACGAAGAAAGGACCAAGTTAAAGTCATTACCTGGGTTTCGCGGTGGTCGGGAATCTTCGCCACCGCACCGGATGCTCAGGTCGTTTAATCAGGTACGTCAGACGCATCTTCTTACTCTTCGCTTAGCGTTTGCATGTGAATAGAAGTTTTCCCGCTCCAATTGTTAGAAATTTGGCTTGAATCTCAAAATCTTTGACTTAGGGCTCGTCTTTCCCCTTTCTCCGATTCAGACATGTGAGGCCTCTTCTTGATTAATTGATGGTAGATTTAAGCTCAGGGCGTGATTTTAGGTCAAGGTTGTGTTTAGAGCGCAATGATTCAAGGTGAAATGGTGGTGGTTGAAGGCGGAGATCACCGCCGGCGAGGTATGGAGAGAGTGAGGAGGAAAAGTCTAAGAGCGATGAAGCTGATGAGTCACAACAAAAACCCTAATTCCCTTTTTGTTTAGTTAATTTTCCTTTTAATTATTTTTTTTTAAATAAAATCTGAATAAAAAACTGATAATGGATCAAGCATTGGGCCACAAATTACTATCTCAACCCTCCTTTTGGCCCATGTTGACTTTTTCCTCCTACCAAAAATCTGAAACAAAGAAAACTGTTGGGCCTTGCCACGAGCTAATGATTACGCCCCCCTCTGGCCCATACGCTCTCCTTTACTCTTTTTCTGTTTGCTACAAAAACGCCCCTTGGGCCAAACATTAACTAGGCCCTGTGCTATTTACTAAATTGCACCACTATATTCCATTTTCACCCCCTGATCACTTTTTTTTTGTTAAAATTTAGGTATTGACATAGTTTTTTGGTTATTAAACTTCTCTTGATAAAACAATAAAAATCATGATTTTCTAGGTAGATTTAGGTGATTTTAGGATTAACTTAGTCTTAGAATTTTCTCATAAAAAGCTCATAAAAATAGTAGTATTTTTTAGGTTAATTATGTACTAATACTTGAATGGTTTCTTTTATTCTTTTTGTATCATTTCCATGTTTGTTTGTGTAAATTTTTGTATGACTTTGTTGCTTAGATTTTTGGCCATATTTTGGGCCTATTTTGTTGATATCATTTGTATGCTCCTTTTAGAATCTATCACATTACCATAACTTTAGACACTAGGACTTGTAATCAATAACAATCATTAGGTTATAATTCTTAGGCTAGTCTCCCCCATTTCATTTCTTTTTCTTTTCAACATTAAAACACCTAATAAATACTCAAAATAAAATCCCTTTAAAAAATACAAAGAAAACACTTCAAAACACTTAATACAGGATAAAGACAATAAATAGGGAATGGAAGCTCTTGTCTCCCTTGCTTAAGGGAATCACTTGAGTGAAAGTCCTCAATCATAAAAAACACCAACCAAAAAGTAACTCGAGTCTCCCTTGCTTAAGGGACCCACTTGAAACACTCAAACTCTCTCTCTTCTCTCTTTCTTAAGGGCAATGTTATTTCCGCTCGAACGCATCGTAGGCCGTCCCCTTATGCAAGAGCACAAACGTTAACTCCGCCCAACTAAAAAACACAAAAACAAGCAAAAACATGTGAGCCGAACTACAGCGCTCTGATTCCTAAAAAGGATACGTAGGCATCAAGTCGAGGGGCTTGAACGAGCACAACTGTAAATAATTCCTTCTTTTCCCCGATTTCTTTTTGCATGCATTCACATTTAGACTTTAGACTTTAGACACACCCTTTAGATAGAAACAAACATAGGTGGATACCATCGAGTACGATGGGCACGAGGGGTGCTAGTACCTTCCCCTTGCGTAACCGACTCTCGTACCTATATTCTCTGGTCGAAAGACCTTGTTCTTATTCGTTTTAGGTTTACTGGCGTTCCTTTCCTTTTAGGATAGATATGTTAGTGGCGAGTCTGTTGTTATTCTTATCCTCTTGGTACTTGTTTGTTTTGTTGTAGGGTTTAGTTTGACCGAAGTGGGGGAGAAGCTGTGCTTCTCGGATATGTTCCAGTTGAAAGTTGTTGGTGCAACATATTGCTTAAGGAGACAATGCAAGTAATATAGAAGGTTGTTGGTTCCCGAACCCGAAGGTAGCATGGATTTTAGGTTTTGGTTGTTTAACAAGTCAGAGTGTCTTGGAATAAGGATAATTGTTTTAAGATGAAATTTAGGAAGTGGCTATATTCAGCATTGTTGGTGGACTATGAAGTTATCAGTTTGAGTAACCGTTGCGTAGGATGTTGACGTAAGAACAATGATTAAGCGACGGATTGCGGTAGACCTTGTCAAGGGATCCTTGGCAAGATATTGGAAAAGTTGTCGAAGTTGTTGGAACGTTCAAGTCAGAGTTAGAAATGCGAAGAGACAAGTATGATTCCAAGAATAAAAAGCGTTGATAATAGTGTAAAGGAATTATGTTATGATGTTATCACAAGGCGTGTGTCGGCACGTCCGGATGATTTTGGGAGCTATTGAAGTAGAGTACTTTTGGTAACATAAGGAACACTATTATAGTTTGGTAACGATGGTGTATACTCCATTATGGTTGTCGGCTATCTATTGACAAATTGAGGAACTGATCACCCTTAATCTCTTGTTGATAGTAGACGAGATCGTATTGGATGTGATAAACTTATCATGCCAGCTTGATAATATTGGATGTGAATGAGTCAGTGCAAGATGGTGCGATGTTTTTATGTTGTTGTCAACTTTGGATGTTCATGAGAAAAGAACGATTGAGGAATTGTCAATAGTTTGCGCATTTGCATTAGTGTTTCCTGAAGATGTAAGTGATTTACCGCCGGAAAGAGAAGTTCATTTTTTGATTGATTTAGTTCCTGGAACTACTCCTGTGTCGATGGCTCCATATCGGATGTCAACTTCAGAGTTGAAAGAGTTGAAGAGACAACTTGAGGATTTGCTTGAGAAGAGTTCTATTCATCCGAGTGTTCCTGTCATACCCCAAAATTTTCCCATCATATTTCAGTCCATCTGACTTTCAAATGCTCAAAGATCTCCAATTGCTCAAAGCTACCTATCTCCAAAACAAGTGCCTCTGAACTAGGGTTTTGCTTTTCTCAAAGGAGACTCAGGTTCTGATACCTCAATTGGACCCCATGGTCTCATATATGTCCCAAAGAATCCCTACATCAAGTCTCAAGCCCTGCTTCATAAGATTGCTCATTCAACTGCTCAAATGATCAATAGTCGACTAGTTTGACCTAGAAGTCAACTATGGTCAAAGTATAGTCAAAGCTCCTGATTTTTGGTCAACATCAACATTTTAATGTTAGATTCATCATTTGATCAAAGGTTGATCATGATTCATCAAGGAGAGCTCAAAAATCACTAAAAGGACAAGTTGCTAAGTTAGGGTTTCTATGTAAAAGTCAACTGAACTTTGACCAGCCACGTCTCTCTCATACTTTCTCATAAATTCCTCAACCAAAGCTCATTCTCAAGGAAATTTGATTCTCTACAACTTTGATGTTGGGCCCAAGGTTAAGAAATGCTTCCGCCTAAGAGATATAAGCCAAAACATTACAGGTTGTAGCAACCTGCCCTAAAAATTAAGCTTTTAGAGTCGCCACCTATTCTACCAAGGCGAATAGGAAACCTTACGCAGTTAAGAGATTCGGGGTAAGTTATTATAATCAGGTCGAGGGAAGGTGTTAGGCACCCTCAACCCTTTCCTATGGCTTTGAATCTAAGGTAACAGTTTTATGGCTAAAATATTAGGATTTAATAGCTAAAGAAATGAAAAGGGTGAATGGTAAGATTTGAACCTGATTAGAATTTTGAGGAAGGGGACTCGCCTTGTTGCCAAGTGCCTACGTATCTCCTTATGGAGAATCAGAGTCAACGTAGTTCGGGCACAGGGTTGTACGCCTTTGAATTTGATTTTAATTTGATATGATTTGGAGGATTTTTGAATGGCCTATCGTAGTTTTTGAAATGCAAAGTTCGAAGGTATTTTGAATTACCTTATCGTAGATTTGAAAATCGCAGTATTGAAGAGATGAAAATCTGTAGTTTCGTGGTTTAGTGTGTTTTAAATGTTTGGGCGTACAACCCTGATTTAATATGTCACCGTTAGTTGCAATGATCAATAGGTTTGATCATTATAGTTAACGGATTAAATAATGTATTGCTGGTTGCTCTGATCGATAGATTCGATCGTCACGGACAACAAATGAGGTGTGTTTTAATTTTGTAATTAAATTTTATGTTTTATTCTTTTATCTCTCGTCATTGCGACTAATAGATTTAGTCGGATCGAGGAGAGAATTAGTAAAGAATTGATTAAATTAGCATTAATAAATCAATTAATTTGATTAAATTTACTTCTCGTTGTCATACCCCAAAATTTGCCTTCTTCATCCCATCTACAATTAGAGTTCTATCCAAACAACATTCCATAAGTCAAGAGTCTCCTGAGGCTAGGGTTTGAGGTTCTCTTGAAAAGATCAATAAGATAAGGTTCTCAATCAAAGTTCTATGGTTCATAATGACCTAAGATAACTCTATGGAAAAAGTCAAGGCTCAACTCCAAAGGTTACTTGCTCAAGCAATTCCAAGATCCACAGTCAACTGATTAAACCTAAAAGTCAATCACAATCCAAGCACGGTCCAAACCTCTGATCATTGATCAAACATCAAGTATAGAGGTATATATCCATCATTTGATCAAAATTTGATCTTGATTTATCAGTAGAAACTCAGAAATGAACAAATACAAAAAGGTTCAAATTAGGGTTTCTCTAGGAGAAAGTCAACTCAACTTTGACTGACCATAACTTTCACATGGAACATCAAAAATTCCCCACTCAAAGCCTATTTAGAAGGAAATTGGATTCTCTACAACTTTGCCTCTCACAAGCCAAGGCTAGAAATGCTTCATTTGGGAGATATGATACAAAAGATTACAGGTCCTTTTCAAACATCAGTCAAAAGCAGTTTTTTGTCAAAGAAGATATGATCAAGATAAAAGCTCCAAATGAAAAATATGTTCCAAAGTGGCTTATAGAGGACATCTTTAGGTTTCCAAAAAGTCCTAGAACTCTTTCATAGCTTAAAAATTGAGTGAGATATGCTTGGTCAAAGTTGGGTGATTTTAGAGGACCAAATGTGAAATACAAGAGGTTTAAATTGGATTCCTTATAAATGGGCCTATATTTTATGATATAAACTTGGTCCACGAGTTATTTAGGCTGCCCAAAACCATGTGCCACGAAATTAAATATATTATTTGATTTTTTAGGATTTTTATTTCATTTTAAATGATTTAATTAAATGGAAAATCAAATATTTTGGCAAGAGATGCATTAGGATTGATTTCAATTAACATTTATGACAAAATATAATATAATTTTCGTGATAATTTGATTGGGAAAGATTAATACAAAATAAGGACAAAAATAGCAAGTTTATATTCAAGAATAAAACCAAATTTCCAAATTTTAGCAAGATTTGATTCAAGTAATATTTGGGCTATTGCTTTGACCTAATTGACTCCCTATAAGTAGAGGACATAAGGCATACGAATCAAGGATGAACATTGGGATCAGAGACACAAAGTCAAGAACTCAAAAATTCACCAAAAAACTTAAATTCGGATTTGGAGAATTTGAGACTTTCAAAGAGATTCAGAGATTGCAAAAGCTTCCTCAAGGGATTCTGAACGTGTCTGGATCGATACTCTGCTTCAGCACCCCCAGAAAATTCTCCAATAGGCCAAAGTAAGTCGTTCTGAAACTTGATTCGATTGGCATGATGTGTGCATATTTATGACGTTTTGATTGTGTGTTATGCTTCGTATGATTGCCATGAATGTTTCCTGAAAGTTAATTGGATTTCTGGGCGTGTTTGGGGTGGTTCACCATTGTTGGCCGTTAGGGTTCTAAGAGGCTTGCAATTAGGGTTTTCTGTTAGGGGTGAAATTAGGTTAAATCAAGGGTCTAGTTAAGTTCGTATGGTTAGGACGAAGAAATTGGGGGTGGTGCGAAACATTTATACATGCATATGAGCTAATCACTATTTTCCAAGTGTGTATGCTACGAAACAATTTGTAGTTAAATCATAGCTATTTTTTTTACAGTTTTTTACAGTTCTTCTGGGGACGATGATGATGTGTCCTCATGCCACTGGTCTGTTCAAATTCTCGCGTGCGTTTTGGTCACCACTATCTTGTTTTATATATAATAATTAGGTTGTGTTTTATTAACACACCAATGCCACAGATGAGCTGGCAAGCGTGTTTTGTGGTTGTCCCAAGGGTCCAGGGTTCGATCCCTGGCCCTTTATATATTTTTTTCTAAATTCTTAAACATGATCCCATGCGCCTCTGACTGCACACCTCACCATGCACCTTCCAGATCTAACCATCCGATCCATCCCTTAGCCAGATCCAACGCACCAGACTTGTACCTCATAACATGAACCCTCAATCTAGCCACACAGAATCATAATCTCAATAAACTAAAAATAATTTTAATTAAATTATTTGTTTTAATTAATCTTTTTTAATATATTTATTTACATAATGATTATTTTTTTTATGAATAAATTAATATATAATATTAATATTAAAAATCACAATTTGTTGTTTGTTCCGATTAAATCGATTAATCGCTATGGTCAATAATAATTTTAATTAAAATGTTATTTAATTAAAATGTAATAAATTTCTATTTGGTCAAATGGTTTCAACTATTTTATTAATTGTGATGATTAACTCTTTTATTTTTCTCATTCCAATTGGTTATTCTTTTTAATCGAATCAATCGATTACGAGGAGTAATGATGCAAATTAAATTCATAAAAAATTCTAAAAAATACATTTATTCATTATTAGTGATAATTGAATCAATCAATTAAAATTGGTAATGATACAACTACTAATCTGTTAACTATGGTAATTGAATCAATCGATTATTGCGGTTAATAGTACAAATTAAAATCAGGGTTGTACGCCCAAAGCCTAAAACATTTCCAAAACAAACCTTTTCCAATTCCTAACTTATCATAGGCTATTTCAAAAGCCTTTGAAGCAACTTTCAACCATATCAGATCAAATTCAAATCCTATGGCGTACAACCCTTCCCCGAACTACGTGGACTCTGATCCTCCCTAAGGAGGTACGTAGGCACTTGGCAACAAGGCGAGTCCCCCTCCTCCAAACTCTAATCATGTCAATATAATTAGCTTTTTTAACCCTATTAAGCTGTCTGTTACCTTTCTTTATCTTTTTGCCACAAACCTTAACTTTACAATGCAAACCTTAGGAAAGGGTTTAGGGTGCCTAACACCTTCCCTCGACCTGAATATAGTATCTTACCCAGATCTCTAAAGTGCGTAGGGTTTCCTATTCGCCCTTCAGAATAGGTGGCGACTCTAAAGGTTAAATTTTAGGGCAGGTTGCTACAGCTGGCGACTCTGCTGGGGAAACACTTAATGGTGAATACTATGCTCTTATAGGTTTTGGCAGGGTTTAGGTTTGGCAAATTTTTAGGGTTTGGCAAAGTTTTGCCATTTTTAGGGTTTGTGGTTGATTTCTTTTAATTGTTTGTTTTTCATTTTTTATTTGTTTATTTGTTTCTGCAAAAATATTCTATTTGCTTTGATATTTGTATTTAATTGCATAACTGTTATATTATATGCACTGCTGGGTATATATTATGTTGTGTTAAAACCTAAGTGTGGGAGTTATCCTTGAGATCAGGGGGGACTTGAATCGCCTACGAGTCTCATTGATAACTCCACTTGGAGTGGGTTGAATATTCGGAAATATCCAAAACAAGGCTTGACTTTGTTGAGGGCAGGACTGGGTAGTCAGCTGATCTCTCCGAGAACCTACCCCAAAAATTCGAACCTCATTGGATAAAATGAGTTGTTCTAAAATCAAAGAGATAAAAAGTCTCGGAGGCTACAAACGACCCCATGAGACCCGTGTCTAGGACATACCAATGGAAAGGGTAGGCTCCCTAAAAGCCGCTACGTCGAACCTATGAACCTAGGGCTTTTGTGTTTATGTGATTAAATATGAAATATTATTTGTTATTATTATATTTATTTTTGTTTTTGCTTGTTGTGTTTTATTTGTGTGCATGCATCATTCATCATATGCATTTATCATGACTTATCCACAGAAAAATAGTAAAGTAAAAAAAATATAAATATAAAAATGTATTCTATTTGGTGAATTTGTAGGAAGGATGAGTACAAAGAAGCCCATTATCCACTTTGTTGTTTCCACCCCAGATATCAAGAAACTGAAAATAATAAAGGAAAAACTACCACCAAGTGCTTTGGATAGGTTTGTGGCCCGTTATGGAGATATTTTGGATTTGTTAAAGGTAAAAGTCCAAGAGGAAGCTATCACTGCATTGGTCCAATTCTATGATCCTCCGCTTAGATGCTTTACTTTTCAAGATTTTCAGTTGGCTCCAACTTTGGAAGAAATGGATGCTATGTTAGGATTTTCAAGGATAAAAAGGGAATTCTATACTGGTGTGGGTAAAGAAGTTGATTTCTCAGATTTGGCAAAAGCTTTGGGATTGTCCGCTACGGAGTTGAAATCTAATTATAAAACTGATGGAGATGTGCATGGAATCAAAAGATCTTACTTAGAAAATCAAGCTTTAATGTATGCTCAAAGGAAACAATGGGACATTTGTGGACATTTATTAGCTCTTTTGATTTTTGGTGTTGTCTTATTGCCAAAAAATATTGATTATATTGATCCCACCGCTATTCATGCTTTCACATCTTTTAGGATTTTGGATAAGGATCCAACTCCCACCATCCTTGCTGATATTTATTATGTCATCCATGCTCGGTGTATGAAGAAGAAAGGGATGCTATTTTGTTGTGTGCATTTACTATATTCTTGGTTGACTTCCCATCTCTACAAAGCTAGTTGTTTTATTAAAGAGTTGACTAGAAATGATTGGTCCCAAAAATTAAGGACTCTCAAAGCAGATTCTATCCTTTGGTATGCAAAGAAATTAAATTCCGATAAGATTATTTATAAATGTGGAGATTTCAACAATGTGCCTTTGATGGGAACATTAGGATGCATTAATTATAATCCTATTCTAGCATTGCGCCAACTAGGCCATTCTATGGATTGTGAGCCTCCCAAACCACAATTGGAAGAATTACTTTTGCATGACAACGGAAAAGGGGAACCAAGAACTTTAAAGAAAATAATTCAAGCTTGGAGGCATGTGCAAGCAAAGAGTTTTGGGCCAAAGAATGTCATTGCTAGAGAACCTTATACTAGTTGGGTTCAAGAAAGAGTTGGAAAGATTTTGCTTCCTTTTGTTGTGGATCCCGCATACAAGCCTGATTCTCCTAATCCTGATCCTCTATCCATCGAAGAGGTAGAAGGGATCAAGGCTGCCCTAGAGGCGTCCCGAAAGGAAAAAGAAAAATTAGAGCTTGATATACATCAACTTACCAACGAAAGGAGCCAACTATGCTTTGACCTTAAAGAGAAAAGCCTAGAACTCCAAGCAATGAAGGAAGATAATAATAGGCAAAGAAGTAAAAGGAAACGTGCAACCGAAGGAGTTATAAGTGATAATTATAATCTAAAGGCATATAATGAGAAGTTGGAACAAGCAAATCTAGAAATTGCAAGGTGGAGAAGACGTTATGAAAAAGCTTCTCATGACAAAGCGGAATCCGAGAATAATCTAGAAGTTGTGGTCTTTGAATTAACTGATAAAACTAAAGACCAAGAGGTGGAAATAAGGAATTTAAAGTTTGATCTTCAAGAAGCTCGCAATTCTGGACAAGAAGAGCGCGCAAGAAGATTAACTACGGAAGAAGCACTTTTACAGCGCAGCGGCGAGTACGATAGAGCACTTCAAGCTATGGCATCACTTAGGCAAGTGTTCATAAGGAAAAGAGAGATATACGAGGCAGCCATGGATGAAAGAGATCATTGGAAGAGACTCTACACAATTGTTTCTACGGAGAATGAACATGTGAGCATGGTTCCTAAGATGCTTGAAGACTATGAAAAATGTCGCGATAATTTTGATAAGCTAGTTTTCTTGTGTAATGATTTAATACAAGACATTCCAAAAAGTTTGGCAAAGGCGGAATCATCTCCTATCATCCTTCCTAAAGAAGTCAAAGAATTTATGGAGCTTTGTAGGGATATGGTGGACAAGTTCCAAGAAGACATCCAAAAGCGTTCTTAGTTTTATTTTGTTTCCTTGTTGCTTTTATTCCAAGTATTTTAATTTCAGTTTCCCTTCTTATTTGTAAACCAACAATAAAGTGGTATTTCTTTCAATTAATAAAGTGTGTTTATTTTCGTATTTTTACTTATTGTTCCTATAATATTCACCAAATAATTATATATATAAAAAAAAGAGAAGAGGAAAATACATATAAAAAAAAAGAGAAGAGGAAAATATATATAAAAAATAGAATATATATATATATATATATATATATATATATATATATTTACTATAATAATGTGGATAAGACATGAACATAGCATAAGCATAACATTCATATAATGCATATCATATTTTATTTCAAGGCATTAAGAAAAAGATTATCTTTATCTCCAGTCACACCATTGGAGAAGACAATCAAGCAACCATACCTCCATACCAAACCCGTGCTCAGAAGAAGAAAGCAATGGAACAACTAGAGCAGAATCAAGCCGCCCTTCGCGAAGAAGTAACCCAGTTGAAAGGTATTGTGGATGAGATTAAGGGAGGAATGGCTCAAATGTTAAGTTTCATGAAGGACATTAGGGATGAACAGGAAAAGGCTAGGGAAGCTCGGAGTCAGTATGAGGAAATACCAAACGATGGCAACCCGCTGTTGGGATTTGTTCGAGGCTTTGACCCTCACAAGTCAAATGCCCACTCCTCAAAGAGAGTTACCAGAACCCATGAAGAGGGAGAATCTTCCCATGAAGGATTCATTCCCACCACTCAGAAAGAGGGGGCGCCTCGCACGGTTCGCATCCCTGCTAACAATCCACCTAAGGATGAGGATTACGTGGATTTACAATATGGGGAGGCGGATGAAACAAATCAGGAACCCCAACATAAGCAAACTCAATCTGATTCTGAAGAAAGTGCTAGAAATAGTGGACAAATCAAGGCGCTAGAAGAAAGGCTGAAAGCAGTAGAAGGATATGACGTCTTTGATGTGGATACCTATGAAATGAGCTTGGTGCCGGATTTGACCATTCCTCATAAGTTCAAGGTACCCAACTTTGAAAAATACAATGGACTTACATGCCCTAGAAGTCATTTACGCATGTACGTCAGGAAGATGGCTGCTTATGCCAATGACTAAAAGCTAATGATGCATTTCTTCCAAGACAGCCTGAGTGGGGCATCTGTTGAATGGTACATGCAATTGGAAAAGACACATATCTGAAGCTGGAACGACCTTGCTAACACGTTCCTAAAGCAATACAAGTACAATCTGGACATGGCACCCAATCGGATGCAATTACAAAATTTGTCTCAGAAGAAGGAAGAATCATTCAAGGAATACGCCCAAAGATGGCGAGAAATAGCGTCCCGAGTCCAACCTCCGTTATTGGAAAAGGAGCTGGTCGACATGTTTATGAGAACTCTACAAGGACCATACTACGATAAGATGATCGGAAGTGTATCCTCAGGATTCTCAGATCTAGTGGTCATCGGAGAAAGAATTAAGGACGGAATCAAAGATGGGAAGATACAAGGAACATCATCTAACTCTTTTCACTCAAAGAGGCCCACCTCAACCTTCGCTAAAAAGAAGGAAGGGGAGACCAACGCAGTAGTGCATCAAGAGTCTAGGCCTCCTATGTCTTACTCGCCGCAACAAAATAGATTCCTAGCGCCACAAAGGAAATTCGACCCTTTGCCCACCTCCAGAAGCAAAATACTGAAATATCTGGTAAATGAGCAATTAGTAGAACTCAGACCTATGCCACCTCCGATTCCTGGTAGAGCTACGCCCAACTTCAGACCTAATGAAAGGTGTGAATTTCACGCCAATTCTCCTGGACACACATTAGAAAAATGTTGGGCTTTCAGGCACAAGGTTCAAGACCTAATAGAGTCAGGGGCAATTGCTTTTGATAAACCCAACGTGAAGACAAACCCCATGCCTCGTCATGATGGCGAAGTCAATGCAATAGAGGTTGTCACTGAGCAAGAGTTAGTTCAACAACGGAGTTTCCCCATAGATGCCCTTAAGAGGTATCTACTCGCAAAGGGGTTCATCCTAGAACATAACGAAGCCTTTAAAAACACCCTGCAAAGACTCGTGGATCAAGGAGTAATTCAATTTAAGGAGCATCCTGAAGAGGAGTATGTAGCCATGCTAGATAGGAATGAACTGTTGATAATACCTAGGCAAGGGGCGAGGAAGACATTAATCATCCCCTGCGCCAAAGCACCATTGCTGATACCCACGCAAGTGCACACTAGGATCATCCTAGTCAGAGATCCATATCCTGTGGACAAAATGAAAGCGGTCCCTTGGGAATATTTTTCTAATACTAATACTGATGTGACAAACATTTTTGGACCTGGGGGCATGACTCGTAGTGGTCGCATATTCAATACTGCGAAACCAAATGAGAACTTAGCACAAGCAAGTAATCAAGCTACTGTGGTCCCGACTGAAGAAGGCACATCCAAGGACAAAGAGACCACTAACAAAGATGCTGAAGAGTTTTTGGCGTTAATCAAGAAAAGTGATTATAGAGTGGTGGACCAGTTGCACCAAACTCCGTCCAAAATATCACTCCTCTCGCTGTTAGTACATTCAGAAAAACATCGAGACGCCTTGATGAAAATCCTGAACGCCGCCCACGTAATTAAAGACATCACTGTAAATCAATTTGATGGAATGGTGGCTAATCTTACTACTGGGGCATGTTTAAGTTTTAGTGAGCATGAGCTACCCTCACAAGGGAAAGAGCATAACAAAGCCCTGCATATCTCCATACAATGTGGGAAAGCTCATCTATCTAGAGTCCTGATTGACACAGGGTCATCACTAAACGTGATGCCAAAGGCCACTCTCGACAAGATAGCCTTGGAGGTCTGGTAGTTAGACCAAGTCGTCTGGTGGTCAAAGCCTTCGATGGGTCACAAAGTCCGGTGTTAGGAGAGGTTGACCTCCCTGTAGTAGTTGGTCCCCATACATTCTGCATCAATTTCCAAGTAATGGAGATTGGACCTGCTTATACCTGCTTATTGGGACGTCCTTGGATTCATGCTGCTGGGACAGTCACCTCTACTCTGCATCAGAAAGTAAAATTTGTGGATGGAAACTCTATAGTGACCGTCAATGGGGAGGAGGATATATTTGTTAGCAATCTGGACTCGTACCGATACATCGAGGCTAGAGAAGAGGCATTAGAGACTTCTTTCCAAGCACTAGAGATCGCAACTGCTATCACGCTACCAATTGAGAAAATACGAAGGGCGGTAACATCCTGGAGAGATTTGCAAGACATGAAAATGGAAGGCTGGGGCAAGATTCCAGAAGTGCAAGAGAAAAGAGATCGTCCGGGGTTAGGATGTCAACCGACAAAGAAGGTTGCAAAGGAAGAGCAACGATTCCCTCCGATCGCGCAAACTTTTGTCACAGGCGGATATGAGCATGTATCCATGATATCTAGCATGGAGGGTACATCCAACTTCATCCGAATGATCAGACCAGGAGAACAACTTCAAAATTGGATGAGCCTGGAGATACCAGAGATAATTTCTATTTCAAAGTAATTTGTTTTGTCGTGTGTTTTATCTCCCATTTCAATCAATCAATAAAAAAAAACAACAATGTCGCTCATGCCTCGCCCGAAGCATAGAGTTGGTTTGTAAGGGCCCCATTTACTTTCAAAGTTGAGTTTCTTAATAAAATTGTCGTTTGCATTTGGTATTGAAAACATCGTCTCGTTCTTGCATTTACTTTTCTAAAAAAATGACAAATAACATTCTTGCATAAAACAAAATCACAATCATAATTGCATACTAAAAACAAAACATAAACATGTGCAGATCACCCTCTAACATCACCGATAATAATATTGCTGAAACTCAATGTAAACTCGAGGCTCTCGCTAATCAGTCTGAGGAAGGGGATGAGGAAGACGATGAACTTCCAGAAGAATTGTCAAGGCTAATGGACAGAGAATCCAAAAGAATGCTCCCTCCTCAAGAAGCCATCGAAATCATAAATTTGGGCACCGACAAAGAACCCAAGGAAATCAAGATTGGGCCAACACTGAACGAGGACATAAAAGTGACGCTGGTCAAACTCCTCCACGACTATGTAGAAATATTCGCTTGGTCATATCGTGACATGCCTGGGTTGGATACAGACATCGTTGTACATAGGCTACTGCTCAAAGAGGGTTGTACACCTGTCAGACAAAAACGCAGAAGAGTTCGACCCGACATGGATAATAAAATCCGAAAAGAGGTGCTCAAGCAGTTTGACGCAGGTTTTCTTGCCGTAGTTGAATATCCACCATGGATCGCCAATATAGTGCCAGTTCCTAAGAAGGATGGGAAGGTGCGCATGTGTGTTGATTACAGAGATCTGAATAAGGCAAGCCCAAAGGACGACTTTCCACTGCCACACATAGACATACTAGTGGATAATACCGCACAAGCTTTAGTATTCTCATTCATGGATGGATTTTCTGGGTATAATCAAATCAAAATGGCTCCCGAAGACATGGAGAAAACCACCTTCATGACATCTTGGGGTACTTTCTGTTACAAGGTGATGCCTTTTGGATTGCGAAACGCTGGGGCAACGTATCAACGAGCTATGGTCACACTGTTCCATGATATGATTCACAAGGAAGTCGAAGTATATGTGGATGACATGATCGCTAAGTCTTGTACTGAAGAGGAACACATCACACACTTGCAAAAGTTGTTCGAACGCTTGAAGAAGTTCAAGCTAAGGTTGAATCCGAACAAATGTACATTTGGCGTGAGATTGGGAAAGCTGTTGGGATTCATAGTAAGCCAACGAGGCATAGAGGTAGATCCTGACAAAGTGAAAGCCATACAAGAAATGCCCGTTCCAAGAACATAAAAGGAGGTTCGTGGTTTCTTAGGTCGTTTGAATTACATCTCAAGGTTCATCTCGCACTTAACTGCTACATGTGAGCCCATATTCAAATTACTAAGAAAAGATCAACCAATCAAGTGGAACGACGATTGTCAAGTAGCTTTCGAAACCATAAAGCGTTATTTACAAGAACCACCGATACTCGTGCCTCCCGTGTCAGGAAGACCTTTGATCATGTACCTCACCGTCCTCGAAAGGTCTATGGGATGCGTATTGGGGCAGCAAGACGAAACTGGCAGGAAAGAACACGCTATTTACTATCTTAGCAAGAAATTCACCGATTGCGAATCTCGATATTCACCGTTAGAAAAGACATGTTGCGCCCTAGCATGGGCCTCCAAACGTCTAAGGCAATATATGCTACACCATTCCACATGGTTAATATCGAGGATTGATCCTTTGAAATATGTGTTCGAAAAACAGGCTCTCACAGGAAGAATCGTTAGATGGCAAATGCTACTGTCAGAATATGACATTCAATACGTCACTCAAAAAGCAATAAAAGGGAGTGTACTGGCAGAACATCTAGCTCATCAGCCCATCGAAGAATACCAGTCTATGAAGTTCGACTTCCCTGATGAGGACATTATGCTAGTAAGAGACTATGAAATACCTGGACCCGAACCAGGATTGGTGTGGACCCTTACATTCGATGGAGCCTCAAACGCACTAGGACATGGCATAGGGGCAGTCTTGACATCTCCTGACAATCGTCACATACCCTTCACTGCGAGATTATGTTTCGACTGTACCAACAATATTGCAGAATACGAAGCGTGCATATTGGGGCTATAAGCTGCGATCGATCTAAGGATTAAATTACTCGAGTTATATGGGGATTCAGCGTTGGTAATCCACCAAGTCAATAAAGAATGGGATACGCGAGATGCAAAGCTAATCCCATACCGAGACCTCATACTGGAACTAATGGTTGAGTTTGAGACCATCACTTTTAATCATATCCCGAGGGAGGAAAATCAAATGGCCGATGCGTTGGCAACACTCTCCTCTATGTTTAAAGTAACCTGGCCAAATCACGAACCTCGGATAACGATCAGACACTTCGACGAACCAGCCTATTGCCTTACGATCGAAGAGCAACCCGATAACAAGCCCTGGTACCATGATATTAGGAAATACTTGGAGAAACAAGAATATCCAGAGAACGCCTCCGCAATCGACAAAAAGACACTAAGGAGGTTGGCATCTAAGTTCTTCCTAAATGGTAATGTCCTATACAAGCGAAACTACGATTCGGTGTTACTAATATGTGTGGATAAGAATGAGGCCAATGAGATCATCAAGGAGGTCCATGAAGGAACCTTTGGAACTCATGCAAATGGACATTCAATGGCAAGAAAGATATTAAGAGCAGGGTACTACTGGTTAACAATGGAGGCTGATTGCTTCCAATATGCAAGGACATGTCACAAGTGCCAAATATACGCCGACAAAGTACACATACCGCCAAATCCATTGAATGTGCTAAGTTCACCATGGCCGTTTGCGATGTGGGGGATTGATATGATAGGAATGATCAAACCCAAAGCCTCTAATGGACACCGATTCATATTGGTTGCCATCGACTATTTCACCAAGTGGGTCGAGGCTGCTTCCTACACTAATGTAACAAGACAAGTGGTTACCCGGTTCATCAAACATAACCTCATATGCCGATATGGGATTCCAAGTAGAATCATTACTGACAATGGGTCGAACCTGAACAATAATATGATGAAGGAGCTGTGCGAAGAATTCAAAATTGAACACCATAATTCTTCACCATATAGGCCTGAGATGAATGGCGCTGTTGAAGCTGCAAACAAAAATATCAAAAAGATAATACAAAAGATGGTGAAGACGTACAAGGATTGGCATGAAATGCTTCCCTTCGCCTTACACGGTTACAGAACTTCAGTATGCACATCCACAGGGGCAACCCCTTTATCTTTGGTCTATGGTATGGAAGCAGTTCTTCCCATCGAAGTGGAGATCCCCTCTTTAAGAGTCCTAGCTGATACAAAGTTAGAAGAATCAGAATGGGTAAAAACCCGTTTTGATCAGCTGAATCTCATTGAAGAAAAGCGACTGATAGCTTTGTGTCACGGACAACTCTATCAGAAAAGGATGATTAAGGCGTTCGATAAAAAGGTCCGTCCTCGAACTTACAAAGAAGGAGATCTCGTCTTCAAGAAGATCTTACTACCCCGACTCGATGCCCGAGGAAAATGGACACCTAACTATGAAGGTCCATATGTCGTCAAAACAATATTCTCAGGAGGAGCACTTGTCCTCACCACCATGGATGGAGATGAGTTGTCGCATCCAATCAATTCAGATGCAGTCAAGAAGTACTACGCCTAGCAGGGGCAAGATTCCAAACCATGGATCCGAGATGATTCGTAAAGGATAAAAAGTCGTGCAATCACCAACTTCTGAAGTCAAAGGATTACTGGGGCCCTCGATAACAAAAGAGCGATAACAGTATTAATATCATTTCTATTTGTCATTTTTCTTTCTTCCATACTTTTTTGTACATTCGCCAATTCAAGGCTATAATCAATAAAAGTTTTTCCCATTCACACTGTGTCTTTCGTCATTTCAATACCAAGTGCAAAGAATAATTTATTCCTCATAAACTTTAAACTTTGAACTTAAAACAAGAAACTTACAAATCATTAGACAAAATAAAGGGGATGAGACCACGACATCTCCGGCAGTCAATACACGCCTGGTGATATGATAGTTTCGAAGACACTGCAATATCCCAATAGACTAACCTCAGACGATCTGAGTTAAGACCCGCAAAGCCGCTCGAAAGGTTTTAAACAAATCCAATGGGTGACAAAAGATAGTACATCAAAGAAATCATACATACATACATATTCATATTCATATACACTCACATACGCGACATCTGCATAAACATTCATGCATTTACAACAAATAATAAGCAGACGCATTTGCAAAGCATCATTCTACAAGTAAAGCTTGTTTCCCAACTTGTTTCTTCCAAATCCTTTTTTTAGATCCTATTTCAATTTCAATTTCAATCCAAATCGTGACCTATTGCGTTACGTCTTATCACGTTAGTCCCTTGGCAGTGATATGGCACCGAGTTCTTTGGTACGGTAGTCCCTTGGCTATAACCAAGACTCATTTCAATTTCAATCCAAATCGTGACCTATTGCGTTACGTCTTATCACGTTAGTCCCTTGGCAGTGATATGGCACCAAGTTCTTTGGTACGTTAGCCCCTTGGCTGTAACCAAGACTCATTTCAATTTCAATTTCAATCCAAATCGGGACCTATTGCGTTACGTCTTATCACGCTAGTCCCTTGGCAGTGATATGGCACCAAGTTCTTTGGTACGGTAGTCCCTTGGCTGTAACCAAAACTCATTTCAATTTCAATCCAAATCGTGACCTATTGCGTTACGTCTTATCACGTTAGCCCCTCGGCAGTGATATGGCAACGAGTTCTTTGGTACGTTAGCCCCTTGGCTGTAACCAAGACTCATTTCAATTTCAAATTCAATTTCAATCCAAATCGTGACCTATTGTGTTACGTCTTATCACGCTAGTCCCTTGGCGGTGATATGGCACCGAGTTCTTTGGTACGTTAGTCCCTTGGCAGTAACCAAGACTCATTTCAATTTCAATTTCAATTTCAATCCAAGTCGTGACCTATTGCGTTACGTCTTATCACGCTAGTCCCTTGGCGGTGATATGGCACCGAGTTCTTTGGTACGTTAGTCCCTTGGCAGTAACCAAGACTCATTTCAATTTCAATCCAAATCGTGACGTATTGCGTTACGTCTTATCACGTTAGTCCCTTGGCAGTGATATGGCACCGAGTTCTTTGGTACGCTACTCCCTTGGCAGTAACCAAGACTCATTTCAATTTCAATTTCAATTTTAATCCCAACCATGACCTATTGCGTTATATCTTATCACGCTAGTCCCTTGGCGGTGATATGGCACCGAGTTCTTTGGTACGCTAGTCCCTTGGCAGTAACCAAGACTCATTTCAATTTCAATTTCAATTTCAATCCCAACCATGACCTATTGCGTTACGTCTTATCACGCTAGTCCCTTGGAGGTGATATGGCACCGAGTTCTTTGGTACGTTAGTCCCTTGGCAGTAACCAAGACTCATTTCAATTTCAATTTCAATTTCAATCCAAATCGTGACCTATTGCGTTACGTCTTATCACGTTAGTCCCTTGGCATTGATATGGCACCGAGTTCTTTGGTACGCTAGTCCCTTGGCAGTAACCAAGACTCATTTCAATTTCAATTTCAATTTCAATCCCAACCATGACTTATTGCGTTAGTCCCTGAGCAGCAATAAGTAATGTCATATCACGTTAATCCCTTGGCAGTGATATCTTTCCAAGTCTTCTCGCTGATTCGTATCACGTTAGTCCCTTGGCAGTGATATAGAGTTATGCCTCTCCGCAAATAGGGATTTATTTTCCCTGCTTCTCGAAACAAGTTCGCCACGTCATACATGTATCAGAACAACACAGTGGGTTCTTCCAGCAACGCATCTACTCTACATTCCACAGTGCCAGTAAATTTCAGGGCATTTTCAGTGTTCAATAATCTTCCACCTTCAGACCGCGACAGGCAAGCATGCCTATCCGATTCTTCCGGTTTAAGAAGATTGAACAGGGGCAGCTGTCATACCCCAAAATTTGCCTTCTTCATCCCATCTACAATTAGGGTTCTATCCAAACAACATTCCATAAGTCAAGAGTCTCCTGAGGCTAGGGTTTGAGGTTCTCTTGAAAAGATCAATAAGATACGGTTCTCAATCAAAGTTCTATGGTTCATAATGACCTAAGATAACTCTATGGCAAAAGTCAAAGCTCAACTCCAAAGGTTACTTGCTCAAGCAATTCCAAGATCCACAGTCAACTGATTAAACCTAAAAGTCAATCACAATCCAAGCATGGTCCAAACCTCTGATCATTGATCAAACATCAAGTATAGAGGTATATATCCATCATTTGATCAAAATTTGATCATGATTTATCAGTAGAAACTCAGAAATGAACAAATACAAAAAGGTTCAGATTAGGGTTTCTCTAGGAGAATGTCAACTCAACTTTGACTGACCATAAATTTCACATGGAACATCAAAAATTCCCCACTCAAAGCCTATTTGGAAGGAAATTGGATTCTCTACAACTTTGCCTCTCACAAGCCAAGGCTAGAAATGCTTCATTTTGGAGATATGATACAACAGATTACAGGTCCTTTTCAAACATCAGTCAAAAGCAGTTTTTTGTCAAAGAAGATATGATCAAGATAAAAGCTCCAAATGAAAAATATGTTCCAAAGTGGCTTAGCGAGGACATCTTGAGGTTTCCAAAAAGTCCTAGAACTCTTTCATATCTTAAAAATTGAGTGAGATATGCTTGGTCAAAGTTGGGTGATTTTAGAGGACCAAATGTGAAATACAAGAGGTTTAAATTGGATTCCTTATAAATAGGCCTATATTTTATGATCTAAACTTGGTCCACAAGTTATTTAGGCTGCCCAAAACCATGTGCCACGAAATTAAATATATTATTTGATTTTTTAGGATTTTTATTTCATTTTAAATGAATTAAGTAAATGGAAAATCAAATATTTTGGCAAGAGATGCATTAGGATTGATTTCAATTAACATTTATGACCAAATATAATATAATTTTCGTGATAATTTGATTGGGAAAGATTAATACAAAATAAGGACAAAAATAGCAAGTTTATATTCAAGAATAAAACCAAATTTCCAAATTTTAGCAAGATTTAATTCAAGTTATATTTGGGCTATTGCTTTGACCTAATTGACTCCCTATAAGTAGAGGACATAAGGCATACGAATCAAGGTTGAACATTGGGATCAGAGACACAAAGTCAAGAACTCAAAACTTCACCAAAAAACTTAAATTCGGATTTGGAGAATTTGAGACTTTCAAAGAGATTCAGAGATTGCAAAAGCTTCCTTAAGGGATTCTGAACGTGTCTGGATCGATACTCTGCTTCAGCACCCCCAGAAAATTCTCCAATAGGCCAAAGTAAGTCGTTCTGAAACTTGATTTGATTGGCATGATGTGTGCATATTTATGACGTTTTGATTGTGTGTTATGCTTCGTATGATTGCCATGAATGTTTCCTGAAAGTTAATTGGATTTCTGGGCGTGTTTGGGGTGGTTCACCATTGTTGGCCGTTAGGGTTCTAAGAGGCTTGCAATTAGGGTTTTCTGTTAGGGGTGAAAATAGGTTAAATCAAGGGTCTAGTTAAGTTCGTATGGTTAGGACGAAGAAATTGGGGGTGGTGCGAAACATTTATACATGCATATGAGCTAATCGCTATTTTCCAGGTGTGTATGCTACGAAACAATTCGTAGCTAAATCGTAGCTATTTTTTTACAGTTTTTTACAGTTCTTCTGGGGACGATGATGATGTGTCCTCATGCCACTGGTCTGTTCAAATTCTCGCGCGCGTTTTGGTCACCACTATCTTGTTTTATATATAATAATTAGGTTGTGTTTCATTAACACACCAATGCCACAGATGAGCTGGCAAGCGTGTTTTGTGGTTGTCCCAAGGGTCCAGGGTTCGATCCCTGGCCCTTTATATATTTTTTTCTAAATTCTTAAACATGATCCCATGCGCCTCTGACTGCACACCTCACCATGCACCTTCCAGATCTAACCATCCAATCCATCCCTTGGCCAGATCCAACGCACCAGACTTGTACCTCATAACATGAACCCTCAATCTAGCCACACAGAATCATAATCTCAATAAACTAAAAAAATTTTAATTAAATTATTTGTTTTAATTAATCTTTTTTAATATATTTATTTACATAATGATTATTTTTTTATAAATAAATTAATATATAATATTAATATTAAAAATCACAATTTGTTCTTCGTTCCGATTAAATCGATTAATCGCTATGGTCAATAATAATTTTAATTAAAATGTTATTTAATTAAAATGTAATAAATTTCTATTTGGTTAAATGGTTTCAACTATTTTATTAGTTGCGATGATTAACTCTTTTATTTTTCTCATTCCAATTCGTTATTCTTTTTAATCGAATCAATCGATTACGAGGGGTAATGATGCAAATTAAATTCATAAAAAATTCTAAAAAATACATTTATTCATTATTAGTGATAATTGAATCAATCAATTAAAATTGGTAATGATACAACTACTAATCTGTTAACTATGGTAATTGAATCAATCGATTATTGCGGTTAATAGTACAAATTAAAATCAGGGTTGTACGCCCAAAGCTTAAAACATTTCCAAAACAAACCTTTTCCAATTCCTAACTTATCATAGGCTATTTCAAAAGCCTTTGAAGCAACTTTCAACCATATCAGATCAAATTCAAATCTTATGGCGTACAACCCTTCCCCGAACTACGTAGATTCTGATCCTCTCTAAGGAGGTACGTAGGCACTTGGCAACAAGGCGAGTCCCCCTCCTCCAAACTCTAATCATGTCAATATAATTAGCTTTTTTAACCCTATTAAGCTGTCTGTTACCTTTCTTTATCTTTTTGCCACAAACCTTAACTTTACAATGCAAACCTTAGGAAAGGGTTTAGGGTGCCTAACACCTTCCCTCGACCTGAATATAGTATCTTACCCAGATCTCTAAAGTGCGTAGGGTTTCCTATTCGCCCTTCAGAATAGGTGGCGACTCTAAAGGTTAAATTTTAGGGCAGGTTGCTACACTCGTCAATGCGACTAATAGATATAGTCGGATCGAGGAGAAAATTATATTAATCAAGAATCAATCGAATTAATGTTTTTGCCAAATAGCAGTGGGATTGGGCAAACCCTAATAGTATATAATCTTTCGAGGGTTTGTGTGGTTTTTTTTTAATTAAGGTTAAATTAATTAAAACGAATTAATCGAAATAATCGGGGAGTCTAATTCTAAACTCTAGTCATTACCCCTAATCCTAATTTAACTATACTAACTCTAATTGAATAATTTAATTAAATCAAACATAATTAATTTACATTTTAATCTAAATAATTATAACAAAATATGTAAAAAAAACCTGGTAATAATCCAGTGTTGCTGGCCTTGAGACTCCATGATGGACATGCATGCTAATATGTGTTAGATCAGGGTTATGGGAGATCTTGTGGCTGAGTATTGAGGTCTTACAGTGGTCTTTCTTGCTGCTACGCGCTGGATCTATAATGAGAAAAAAAACAGAAAAAAACAATTACACTCCCTGGGTATCGAACCCAGGCCATGAGGTTCACCAACATGCATGCCTCCCCGTCTGTACCACGTTTTCCTTTTGTTATTTATATACACCAGAATAATTAAATAACAAATATGTTACCAAATACCAAATTCAAAAAGCCAGTCAAACGTGGGTCCCACTATGTGATGCGTTAACCAATGGAACGAAGAGAGAGAGAGAGAGAGAGAGAGAGAGAGAGAGAGAGGCTCGTCATTGACCAGCCACTGTTGATACGCCACGCGTGCCATGAGGAAGTCAAAGATTCAAACGTTGGACCTGAGCCAATGTGGTACTGCCACACTACCTTGGCCAAACCCTGCAAATTCCGAACCGCCGCCGGAGGTTGTTGCTTCCGTCTTCTCCGGCGAGTTGGCTGTCGGACCCTGCGAAATTGAATGAAAACACGCGCAATAAAACCCTGTTCCACTAATTCGAGCCATACGAGTCTAATGGCGTTTTTAGTTTTGACTAAAAACGTCTGTAAATACCAATACGAAGGAGATGAATTCTCTTGCCCTAACAATGGCAAGTGACGAATCCGGCCCCAGAAATTCACATGTAATACGTCAAGATGAACCTAAACATGTCCCTGAGCGTAACTATGCATAAAAGATTGGTTAGAAAGACGTGGATCAACGAATTCGAAATTAAAGAACCTTACCTCCGGCGAGCTTGCATTAAGGACGTTCTGAAGGCACCTATCCCTGCTTGAGGATCGTGTTCAGTCCCTAGTGGTCTCAGGAACGTGAATAGGCTCCTGGTTATTGCTGAAACCTGCTACCAAATGTCTTTTTCTACGCCCTAGCTTTTTTGAAACTTTGTAACACCAAAACCCTAGTTTTTGCTGTTCCTCCCTCCCCCCGTTGGCTGCATCTCTTTTCCATATATATATGAGATCATTTAGGGTTATAACATGGGAGAGAATCAAGTGATTTCATTTTTAAAAAAATTGATTTAGAAATTTGCATATAATCTTTCCAAACTTGGACAATTTTGCTTCTCCTCTATATTTCACGTGTTTTTTTTGTTTTATGACCAATTTAGAACCAATTTGGATTCAAGTGAATTAATCACATGATTTTTAAATATTATATCATGATTTTATTTGATAAATTTTGTATTTAAATGAAAAAAATCCAAAATTAAATTAAATAGAATCACCAACTAATTGGAAATTGGTTTATGGGCTCTCAATAAACTTAATATCACGTGGATAACTTGATTTTGGAGGCCCAATACTAAAAAGTGTACAAATAGTCAATTAGGGTTTCAAACACTTCATGAATTTTACCTAACTTGTGCAACTTGTATCTTGATCAATTTTTATCATTTTGAGGTATTCTTGGACATTTTTAGAAAGCTCAAAGAGTCCTCTAAACGCTCCTTTTGGTTTCATCTCCATTGAGGTTTCCATGCTCATGCTATGGGCTTTTGAAAAAGATGACTTCTGACTGACTTTCAAAAGGACCTGTAATATTTTTGTCCATATCTACCAAATGGTGCATTTCTTGATCTTGGTTCGTACATCAAAGTTGTAGAGGATGAAATTTCCTTGAAAAGAGACTTTGGTTGGACAATTTCTGACAAACTATGTGAGAGTTATGACCAGTCAAAGTTGAGTTGACTTTTCCTATAAAAAACCCTAATTTGAACCTTTTGAATTTGTTCATTTCTGAGTTTTTATTAATGGATCACGATCAATCTTTGATCAAATGATGGATATAACCTCACATACTTGATGTTGACAAAAAATCTTGAAGTTTGACTGTATTTTGACTATAGTTGACTTTTAGATCAGCATAGTCGATTATTGATCATCTGAGCCATTGAGTGAGCAATCCCTGGAAATGAAGCTTGATAATTGACATGGATATACCTTGAGACATATGAGACACCTTGAGATCCATTTGAGGCCCTAGAGATCCAAATGCTTTGGATGAAGTGCAAACCCTAGCTTGAGGACCCTTTGATTAGGAGTGAGTGACTTGAATAGGCCCTTGAACCTTGAGTCATTGAAGATGAAAAGAGGAGGGCAAATTTTGGGGTATGACAGCTGCCCCTGTTCAATCTTCTTTAACCTGAAGAGTCAGATAGGCACGTCTGCCTATCGTGATCTAAAGGTAGAAGATGATTGGACACTGAGATGCCCTAAAATTTGCATTTGTTGGGAGAAAATTCGTGGGAGATGGGCTTAAAGATGCCACCCAAGGTAAATACCATCTTTTCAGAATGTGAAGCAAATGCCATTCGGGAGGAACCAGGTGTTTTGATTGTAGTACGACCTAAAAAGGAAACCTGAATTTTATGCAATGTTATGATGCATCTAATGTATGATGCAGCGAGCCTCTCAAAATAAATGAGGGCGATGTATGGATATGCATTATGAATGAGGTATGTAATTGAATGATGCATGATTGTTAGTTATGTTATTTGAAGTATGTGTTGTAACTTTGGAAAGAAAAATAAAACCTTTGTGTGTTATCGATGATGTTTTGGAGAAGATCACTGCCGAGGGACTAACGTGATAAACCCAATTGAGGAACCCTTTGAAAATCTTGTTGTAAAAACCCTTTGTAAAACCCTTTTGTTCTTTCGAAGTAGATCACTGCCGAGGGACTCACGTGATAAACCCCATTGAAGAAACCCTTTGTGAAACCCTTTGTAAAACCCCTTTGTTTTTTTCGAAGTAGATCACTGCCGAGGGACTAACGTGATAAACCCTATTGAAGAAACCCTTTGTGAAACCCTTTGTAAAACCCCTTTGTTTTTGTTTTTTTCCGAAGTAGATCACTGCCGAGGGACTAACGTGATAAACCGCATTGAAGAAACCCTTTGTAAAACCCTTTGGTCACTGCCGAGGGACTAACGTGATGGGTAAACGTAACTATCAATAGCGATGACTCGCAGTTTTGTTGTGTAGAAGATAGTTAACTTGCTATAGCGCTAGCAAGCTTTCGTAGTTTGTGAACCCCACTTACTATAGTTCTAGTAAGTTTCCATAGTTTGTGAACCCTACTTACTATAGTTCTAGTAAGTTTCCGTAGTTTGTGAACCCCAAAAGGATCACTTGTTATAGCTCTAGCAAGTTCATCTGCACCAATAGGATTACTTGTCATAGTTCTGACAAGTTCACCTGCACCATTTGGATCATCTGCCCTTGTTCGAACAAATTTCACCTGCACCATTTGGATCATTTGCCCTGGTTCGGACAAATTTCACCTGCACCATTTGGATCGTTTGCCCTGGTTCGAACAAATTTCACCTACACCAATTGGATCATTTGCCTTGGTTCGGATAAATTTCACCTGCACCATTTGGATCATTTGCCCTGGTTCGGACAAATTTCACCTGCACCATTTGGATCATTTTCCCTGGTTCGGACAAATTTCACCCACGCCATTTGGATCATTTGCCCTGGTTCGGACAAATTTCACCTGCACCATTTGGATCATTTGCCCTGGTTCGGACAAATTTCACCTACACCATTTGGATCATTTGCCCTGGTTCGGACAAATTTCACCTACACCATTAGGAGTCACTTGCCCTTGTTCAGACACGTTTACCTGCACCACAGGAATTACCTGCCATGGTTCTGACAAGCGTACCTGCATAAGAAGAGATCATTTGCTATAGTTCTAGCAAACTTACCTGTATCAAAGGAATTGCCTGCCATGGTTCTGACAAGCGTACCTGCATGAAAAAGATTCACCTGTTTGGAGACTCACGACTCGAGGGTCGGAGAAAATATCATGTCAAATATTCACGACTCGAGGGTCGGAAAGGAAATGATATGTTTAGAAACTCACGACTCGAGGGTCGGACATTCACGACTCGAGGGTCGGAAAACACCTCAATCACAACACGAGGGTTGGAAACTCACGACACGTGGGTCGGAAAACAAATCAATCACAACACGAGGGTTGGAAACTCATGACACGTAGGTCGGAAAATACACCTATCACAACACGAGGGTTGGAAACTCACGATACGTGGGTCGGAAAATACACCTATCACAACACGAGGGTTGGAAACTCACGACACGTGGGTTGAAAACTGGGCTTTTGTAGTATGTGAATGCGCTAGATGATATGTATATGCTAATGCGTATGTATATGTTTTATGAGTGAAATCAACAGCAAAGTTGCTATCATCGGTAAGGTTACCGGGATACATCAATCAAGTGATTGGGGATAAACAAACAGCAAGGTTACCGTCATCAGCAAGGTTACCGAGATACGTCAATCAGGTGATTGGGAATAAACCAACAACAAGGTTACTGTCATCGGTAGGGTTACCGGGAAGCAGGTGGACAATGTGGTTTAATACCAGAGTAATGACTTAGATGTTTTGTGTATGGGATAATGCTTATGCTCATGCATATGTTGATTGATGTAATGAGTGGGTCGAAGTAATGTCTTCAATAAGACTACCTGAAAAGGTTTCTGGAATGGATATGAAAATTTGTCTTAAAGAAGACTACCTGAAAAGGTTCTTAGAAAGGATAGAAATTTGTCTTAAAGAAGACCACCTGGAAAGGCTGAAAGATGTCTTAAAAAGACTACCTAAAAAAGGTTTTTGGAAAGGTCGATGTATGTCTTAGAAAAGGCTACCTAGAAAGGTTCTTAGAAAAATAATGTCTTAAAGAAGACTACCTGCAGAGGTTCCTAGAAAGGATGACAATTCGTCTTAAAGAAGACTACCTGGAAAGGCTGAAAGATGTCTTAAAAAGACTACCTAAAAAGGTTCCTAGAAAGGACAATGAATGTCTTAGAAAAGACCACCTAGAAAAGTTCTTAGAAAGAGAATGTCTTAAAGAAGACTACCTGAAAAGGTTTTTTTTAAAGGATCGTGAGATTTGTCTTAAAGAAAACTACTTGAAAAAGGTATGGTGTAATGTATCAACCAATGTATGTAATGCATGACTTGTGTATATTTGCATGATGCTCGAATGATAGGTTGTTGATAACCAAAGCGTATATAATTCGCTAATTTTGTAAGGTTGTTGGATGCTAGCGCGATTTCCAAATCTCTGTTCTTTTTTTTTTTGAAGATCGTAGATAGGAGAAAGATTTGTTCGATGTCATAAAGTGTGAGAACGCCTTTTCCTTTTACTGTACGTCTTCCCCCAGTTTGGCTTTTTTTGAAATACTCCACTCCTTTAACCTTTTGAGGTTCTCCACACCTTTAGCCCTTTGAGGTTCTTCACACCTTTGGATTTGATATCCAATGCCCCAATGTTTTTATGGAAAAATATGCCCCTGATTGCTGCCAAGAAGGAAGTGCCCCAAGAAATAACCTTGTCATATGTTTCGACGTTTAGATTGAAGGGTATGCCCTTGATTTCCAGGATGTGGAGGGCTATCCATAGTGTTCTATCCTTTGAATTTGAATTCTTCCCATGTTTGACATGCCCCTGATTGTTATTGCTTCGAGATGCGACCCAAATCGATTGAACCTTTAGGATGAATGCCCCTAGTCGATAGGATGTTTGATTGTATGCCCCTGTGATCCTTGAAATCTTGCCCCTGTTTAGGAGAACCCTCTAGATGTGGTTCCCCCCATTCCAGAGTCTTTATTAGAAATGATCGCCTTTGATTAACCAATTTAAAGATCTTCTTGATGCTAAGTGTATATTCGTAGATGACGTTGTACCCTTTGAGAAGTAACTCCAATGCGATGCGTATGCAAGTTTTGAAATCAAAGTCCGTTATGAATTAGGACTGGATGATTAGAAACGAACGTTTGAAGAAGTGTAGTGATTAGAAATAGTTTTAACAAACCTAGGAGTCAGTATAACAAATCCTGCTTAATATGCTTTCACAGTTAACCTTGCCTCAATTAGGACTTTTGAATGTTGTAATTTGGCCTGGTTCATGGTTTAAGAAACAACAGATATAAGGCTCAAAATTTATTTAACCCACCCTTTTCTCCTTGACGTTCTCCAAATCCTAAAAATTCGCCTAATCCAATGAATGTGCTTTGTTTGTACGAGAATCGTTTCAGTTTTGATGTTGAGCAGAAGCCTTAGTAGAGATCCAAACACCGATGAAAAGTGCTGTAAAGATCCAAGCATTGATGTAAAGCTTTGATGGTTTAGCAGTCACAAGATTATCCTTTGTATTTCGCCTTTGTATCCTATCCCATATTTTTGCATGAGCCAGTTCCTTTGAATTTGACCCATCAGGATGCCCTAATTTTTGCCTGAGTCATTTTGTTTTCTTTTATGGAGTTTTCCATTTTGACTTAGCGGGCATTTTTTTCTTTTGAGAGCTCCTTTTGAAATTTGATCCTTGGATTTTGAATATTGTGACTGCCATGTTGACTTTGGTTTGTAAGCTTTGACTTTGATGCGTCCTCGATCTTGACTGATGTGTTAAGGGAGGGGATGTTGTGAATATTATCCCCATTGATCCCTCATTCTTGGATGAACGAGAGGAAGAAGATATGCTTGAACCTTATGCTTGAACCTTGCTTGGATTGACTGATTCTCTTGACAACCAAAATACACCATTGAATTAACCGATATCTACCCTGCCCCTGGTTGAGATCAAGGTTTATTTGAAAAAGTAGAAACAAACTCCAACTCCTGGCTCGAGGGGGTGACGAGGGATTAACATCCTTATATCTCCACTGTTTGGGAATTGAAACAATGCATGTACATCCTCGGCTCGGTCTTACCTTGAAAGCATATATTTAGCTGGACTTAGTTATTTGTACTCGTCATTCTCCCTTAAGTTTGTTAATAGTCCTGAATTTGAAATAGAATAGAATAGGAGTGCGCGAGTGAAAAGTCGTAGTAGCGAGTGAATGAATTGACTCCAAAACCTGCATGGTCATCCCATTAGAATTGCTAATCCGAAGGTACAACTTTTATCCTGAGTAACACTTAGCGGTCGTAGGGGTTAAAACTCTGACATGATAAACACCTATTAATATTAGGGACAATCTCCTTTGTAAATCCATTGACTTTATTTTACTCCTTAGTTCATGGACTTGTAGAAATAAAGGGTAATCTCGAATTCTCCTTAGGCACGTCAAACCGGTCGGGAATAGATTGTTAGCGGTGGGTTTTCGTCGTTTCGGAACTTCATGAGTTTCCTTTGACTGAACCTCTTTTGCTTTTCCTAAGGATAGTATCACACCGTTTGCAACCTTCAGAGGTTGTAGATTGATAGAGAGCACATATGACCCTTTTGCCCCTTGGTGTGGAGTTAACACATGTCGCCTTCCCTCCATCGTAGTTGTGCATCTTTGTTCAAGATATTACCCCAGTTGGACTAATCCTTGCCCCCAGGTTATCGTAGAGCGTCCTTGTAAGTTTTGCTATGTTCTAAGATGAACCCCTTAATGGCTAGATACCTCTCGAGTGTATCTATGAGGGAACTTCTTTGTTGAACTAATCCTTGCTTGATGATAACCTTTGTTGTATTTTCAATCCTGTTGCGAAAAGGCATGGACATGCGGCGGGCATGGTGAAAGACATCCCTTTTTCCTTTGTAAAAACAAGCTAATGCTTTATTCTCCTTTCTCCATAGTTTATGATCCTTCTGATTTCTTTGGGAGTTCCAGGAAATCGGCTAGCATGGCAAGTTTGAATGCGGGTGAAGATGCAAATGTAAATGTATGAATGCATGAAAATGCAAATGCATGCGTGTGCAAAAGACTCCTTTTTTTTTGCGTACGCTATGACTCCTTATATGCAATGCAGATGTGTGACATATAATCCTAGGGATAGCCTTAGAGGTGACATTAGACCCTAGTGGAATCCTTGCAGGATAGAAGTTATGACACGCCAATGGGAATCCCTTAGATTTGGGAGTATGCAGAAAGTAGCAGCTGGTGACCGTTCAAGACAGTCACCAAATCTCATGGCCATCGAGAGGCTGTTCGACGTGTACTTACGAAGTTGTCCCTCGTGGGAAGGTTCTCTATGCGGAACACAACCTATCTAAGGACGATATCGGATGAAGAGAAATCCCTACAGGCTAGGGATGAAAGATCTATAAATGGAAATCCAAACCCTACAAGTTAGAGGGTGCACGGGAATAAGCACGGGGTGACCGTTCAAGAAAGTCACTGAATCGCATGGCCATCGAGAGGCCAATTGACATATGCTAACAAAGATGTCCTTCGTACGAAGGATGCGTTTTTAGAAATATAATCCCTACAGGCTAGGGAACGCGTAGATGCAAGCACGGGTGAGCGTTCAAAACAGTCACCAGATCTCATGGCCATCAAGAGGCCAATTGACGTGCGTAAACGAAGACGTCCTTCGTGGGAAGGACACGTAGTTGTACAAAGATATAAAAAGAAACTCCCCACAGGCTAGGGAGTGCGTAGATGCAGGCGCGGGGTGACTGTTCATGACAGTCACTAAGTCTCATGGCCATCGAGAGGCCAATCGACGTGCATAAATGGAGATGTCCTTCGTGGGAAGGACATGGTCTTAGGGATGGAGTCCCTGCAGGATAGGGAACACGTTGAAATACCTGCAAAATAAGAATGCAAGACATTCGCAGTATATAAATTGCAAAACACGTAATAGGCACACAAGCACATAAGCCCTAGGTTCATAGGTTCAACGTAACGGCTTAGGGTGCCTACCCTTCCCATTGGTATGTTCTAGAAGGTCTCATGGGGTCGTTCGTAGCCGCCGAGACTTTTTGTCTCTTTGGATTTAGAACAACTCATTTATCCATGAGGTTCGAGTTTTAGGGGTAGGTTCCCAGAGAGATCAGCCAAATACCAAGTCCTGCCCTCAACAAAGTCAAGCTTCGTATCAGACATTTCCGGATATTCAACACACTCGGAGTGGAATTATAATAAGACTCGTAGGCGATGTAATTCCCCTCTGGTCTTAAATATAATTCCCACGCTTAGGTTTAACAGCAATTTATATATCCCAAAAATGCGATAAAATAGATATTTCAAATAAACAGTCAAATAACAATTTATTCAAAAATATGTGAAATAAAAATAGAAATGTAAAAGATATTTCGAATAAACAGTTAATAACAATTTAGTCAAAAATATGCGAATAAAAAAAATAGAAATGTAAAAGAAATAAAAAACCTAACCTAAACCCCAAAACCCTAAAGAAACCTTTAATCCTAAACCAAAACCATAACCCTAAATATTAGCCAAAAAATCCTAAACCTTGCCAAACCTATAGGAGCATAATAATTCACCATTATAGTTATCCCCAACAGAGTCGCCAGCTGTAGCAACCTGCCCTAAAAATTAAGCTTTTAGAGTCGCCACCTATTCTACCAAGGCGAATAGGAAACCTTACGCAGTTAAGAGATTTGGGGTAAGTTATTATAATCAGGTCGAGGGAAGGTGTTAGGCACCCTCAACCCTTTCCTATGGCTTTGAATCTAAGGTAACAGTTTTATGGCTAAAATATTAGGATTTAATAGCTAAAGAAATGAAAAGGGTGAATGGTAAGATTTGAACCTGATTAGAATTTTGAGGAAGGGGACCCGCCTTGTTGCCAAGTGCCTACGTATCTCCTTATAGAGAATCAGAGTCAACGTAGTTCAGGCACAGGGTTGTACGCCTTTGAATTTGATTTTGATTTGATATGGTATGGAGGCTTTTTGAATGGCCTATCGTAGTTTTTGAAATGCGAAGTTCGAAGGTATTTTGAATTACCTTGTCGTAGATTTGAAAATCGCAGTAATGAAGAGATGAAAATCTGTAGTTTCGTGGTTTAGTGTGTTTTAAATGTTTGGGCATACAACCTAATTTAATATGTCACTGTTAGTTGCGATGATCAACAAGTTTGATCATTATAGTTAACGGATTAAATAATGTATTGTTGGTTGCTCTGATCGATAGATTCGATCGTCACGGACAGCAAATGAGGTGTGTTTTAATTTTGTAATTAAATTTTATGTTTTATTCTTTTATCTCTCGTCATTGCGACTAATAGATTTAGTCAGATCGAGGAGAGAATTAGTAAAGAATTGATTAAATTAGCATTAATAAATCGATTAATTTGATTAAATTTATTTCTCGTCAATGCGACTAATAGATATAGTCGGATCGAGGAGAAAATTATATTAATCAAGAATCAATCGAATTAATGTTTTTGCCAAATGGCAGTGGGATTGGGCAAACCCTAATAGTATATAATCTTTCTAGGGTTTGTGTGGTTTTTTTTTTAATTAAGGTTAAATTAATTAAAACGAATTAATCGAAATAATCGGGAAGTCTAATTCTAAACTCTAGTCATTACCCCTAATCCTAATTTAACTATACTAACTCTAATTGAATAATTTAATTAAATCAAACATAATTAATTTACATTTTAATCTAAATAATTATAACAAAATATGTAAAAAAAATGGTAATAATCCAGTGTTGCTGGCCTTGAGACTCCATGATGGACATGCATGCTAATATGCGTTACATCAGGGTTATGGGAGATCTTGTGGCTGAGCATTGAGGTCTTACGGTGGTCTTTCTTGCTGCTACGCACTGGATCTGTAATGGGAAAAAAAATAGAAAAAAACAAATACACTCCTTGGGTATCGAGCCCAGGCTATAAGGTTCACCAACATGCATGCCTCTCCGTCTGTACCACGTTTTCCTTTTGTTAATTATATACACCAGAATAATTAAATAACAAATATGTTACCAAATACCAAATTCAAAAAGCCAGTCAAACGTGGGTCCCACTATGTGATGCGTTAACCAATGGAACGAAGAGAGAGAGAGAGAGGCTCATCATTGACCAGCCATTATTGATACGCCACGCGTGCCATGAGGAAGTCAAAGATTCAAACGTTGGACCTGAGCCAATGCGGTACTGCCACGCTACCTTGGCCAAACCCTACAAATTCCGAACCGCCGCCGGAGGTTGTTGCTTCCGTCTTCTCCGGCGAGTTGGTTGCCGGACCCTGCGAAATCGAATGAAAACACACGCAACAAAACCCTGTTCCACTAATTCGAGCCCTACGAGTCTAATGGCGGTGTTAGTTTTGACTAAAAACGTCTGTAAATACCAATACGAAGGAGATGAATTCTCTTGCCCTATCAATGGCAAGTGACGAATCCGGCCCCAGGAATTAACATGTAATACGTCAAGATGAACCTAAACATGTCCCTGAGCGTAACTATGCACAAAAGATTGGTTAGAAAGACGTGGATCAACGAATTCGAAATTAAAGAACCTTACCTTCGGCGAGCTTGCATTAAGGACGTTCTGAAGGCACCTATCCCTACTTGAGGATCGTGTTCAATCCCTGGTGGTCTCAGGAACGTGAATAGGCTCCTGGTTTTTGTTGAAACTTGCTACCAAACATGAATTTTACCCAACTTGTGCAACTTGTATCTTGATCAATTTTTATCATTTTGAGGTATTCTTGGACATTTTTAGAAAGCTCAAAGAGTCCTCTAAACGCTCCTTTTGGTTTCATCTCCATTGAGGTTTCCATGCTCATGCTATGGGCTTTTGAAAAAGATGAATTCTGACTGACTTTCAAAAGGACTTGTAATGTTTTTGTCCATATTTCCCAAATGGTGCATTTCTTGATCTTGGTCCCAACATCAAAGTTGTAGAGGATGAAATTTCCTTGAAAACAGGCTTTGGTTGGACAATTTCTGACAAACTATGTGAGAGTTATGACCAGTCAAAGTTGAGTTGACTTTTCCTATAAAAAACCCTAATTTGAACCTTTTGAATTCGTTCATTTCTGAGTTTTTATTAATGGATCACGATCAATCTTTGATCAAATAATGGATATAACCTCACATACTTGATGTTGACCAAAAATCTTGAAGTTTGATTGTATTTTGACTATAGTTGACTTTTAGATCAGCATAGTCGATTATTGATCATCTGAGCCATTGAGTGAGCAATCCTTGGAAATGAAGCTTGATAATTGACATGGATATACCTTGAGACATATGAGACACCTTGAGATCCATTTTAGGCCCTAGAGATCCAAATGCTTTTGGTGAAGTGCAAACCCTAGCTTGAGGACCCTTTGATTAGGAGAGAGTGACTTGAATAGGCCCTTGAATCTTTAGTCATTGAAGATGAAAAGAGGAGGGAAAATTTTGGGGTATGACATAGGTCCTTCTAGAAGTTCGCAAAAAGCTGTTTTTTGTCAGGAGCCATATCTTCAAGATAAAATTCTCAAATGCAAAAAAGGTTCCAAAGTGGCTTATAGAGGACATATTGGCTTTTCCCAAAAGTCCTAGAACACTTCCATACCATAAAAATTGAAGGAGTTATGGCTTGCACAAGTTGGGTAAAAATTGGAAAATGCTTGAAACCTTAATTGGTGATTTTCATAATTTTGAGTAATGGGCTTTTAATTTTGAGTTGTCCACGTGATATTAAGCCTATTGAGAGCCAATAAACCAATTTCCAATTATTTGGTGATTTAATTTAATTTAATTTTGGTATTTATTCATTTAAATACAAAATAAATCAAATAAAATCATGATTTAATATTCAAAAATCATGTGATTAATTCATTTAAATCTAAATTGATTCTAAATCAGTCATGAAGCCAAAGAATACGTGAAAGAGAGATGGGAAACAAGATTGGCCAAATTTGGAAAGATTGCATGCATATTTTCAAATCAATTTTTTGTAATCAATCACTTGATTCTTTCCCAAGTTTCTTAACCTAATTCTCTCCTATATATATAGCCAGCATACTTAACATTAATGGGACGAAAATTAGACGCAAGGGTTAGGGTTTTCAAGGTTCCAAAATATCAAGAAAGGTGAAGAATTCGTGTAGATCACTCCAAGCACTTTCGAGGCCTTTCAAACGTTCCATTCATCTCCTAAGGTAATAAAAGGAAGGTTTGGATCATTAACCATGCTCGAATACACTTAGAAACTCGCATGCCATGATTATCATATTTATATGCATTCTTGGATTTTGTATCTCATGTTCCAGCGTGTTTAAATGAAAGCTAACCATATATTTGATTTCATGGTGATGTTTAGAAGCAATTAGAACCATTAGCATGAAGCTTTGAGGCGGATACGGCGTTCCACCATTCTTAGGGCATAAAGAAGAATCCTTTTCGTTTTCCATGTTTCATGATGTTTCAATCCAAACGGACATCAGATTCATGATCAGGGAGTATGTTAACATTGATCTGGGCTATTATTCATTCCTGTTGATGTTGTTGTTGCAGGTTTTAAGTTTAAAAGGATTTTCCGCAACAAAATTCGAAGGAAAATCCATGGATGAATCCGCAGGTAAGGTGAGGAAGATGATGAATAGTCCCCTGGGACCATTTGACCGTGCGTGGGCATTTGTGATTGGCTGGTTCATAAGCTCTTTCTCTCTCCCCATGCGCGGAGTGTTTTGATTGGGCAGACAACGGTTCCGGGCCCACTCTGACTCAGTTTGGGAAATTGACCATTTGAATCTTTATTTTTATATTTAATAATTGACTTTAGTATACTAACAGCAATGCACACGCAGCATAGATGGCACCTGATGAAAGTGAGTGACCATGAAGGCTGGGGTTCGAGTCCTAGCATCTCCTTTTATTTTTGTTCAATTTTCTTTTTTCCTTTTGCCTATAGATTCAGCGCTGCTCCTCCACGCAAAGACCACCCTGCACCCTCATCACACCAGCCATCAGATCTTTCTCTCTTCAGATCTAACGCATAAGCAAGCGCCAGTCCACCATGGACCCTCAGGAGTTCATCACACCTGACCAGAGCTAAGTCTTTTTTCAATTTTTTTTTCTTTTTTTTATTATTTACATGAATTCTTTTATTTATTTTCTTTTCTTTCTTTTATCAAATTTACTTTATTTTAGCATTTTTATTTTTACATGATAATTTTATAACCACTTATTTTATTTAATCGAAAATTCGATTTTTTTCTCACAACATTAAAAATAATTGTTTGTTTTATAATAAAAGTATTATTTTTCATATGTGTTTTTTAAATTGATTAATTAATTTGAATTAATATTTTAAATCACGTAAATATCATATTTAATCGCACGTTCGATTCTCTTAATTTCTAAACAGTTATTTAAAATAATTAATTATTTTGCCTGTTTTAATTTAAATTAGGGTTTGTGTAAATAATCAATGGATCAATAATGCACTAACTTTTCTCTTTTTTTTTCCAGGGTTGATCAAGGATTCGATGAAGGCTCGAGACATTTGAATTAATCATTTTGCCTCTTATTTTTCTTGCCTTCATTCTTTTTCTGCCTTTATTTCCCCTTCCCCGCAGGTATTTATTGTAATAGCGTAGGACTATTAAACTGCTTTATTTTTATGCTATGGTTAGTAATCCTAGGGAGTGCAAGCCTATTAATTGAATTAGAATAACTAATTACAAGATAAAATATCTGAATTAACCATGTGATTGTGCCACACACACACCTTTAGGGTAACCTCTCTTGTTGCCTGTTGCCTTATTATTTGTTGCCTTGTTTCCTTATTATTTGTTGTCTTTAAAATAGTCAAGTCCCTTGATTCCGAGGACACCTAAAGCAAATGTTGCCCTCAGTTCATTCATCATCAATTTTGTCCCTCAAGGTTGCCTTATAAACGATGATTGTCCCTATTGCTAAGGTATCCTCGCCTGTTGCCTAAAAGATTAAATGACTATTATATCCTTCCCTTAGACTACCTGCCCTCTTTATGGCAGGGACAGTCTTGTGGCGAACGATAATTTCGATGACCCTTTTTAAATCCAATAAAAGGACTTCCTACCTTCCTATGGTATGGATAACCCTGAAAAGCTAAAAAAACAAATTTTAAAACTTAGGGTAGTTGCTACTAATTGCTTGATCTAAATTCAAAATATTTTCCCACTCTTTTTCAAAATCAAATTAAAAAAGACTACGCTTATTTACAAGCTAAAGTTCTTATTCAAACATTTTCCTATTCACACACTACACTTCAAACATTTTTGAAAGCAAAGTGAGCTAAGCAATTAAGAGCCCATGGATAACCATGGATACAAAGGGTGCTTACACCTTCCCTTTGTATAACCTACCCCCCGAACTCAGTCTTTTAAAAGGTCTTTTTCTGTTCTTTTAGCCTTTCTAAATTGGATAAAATAAAAGTCGGTGGCGACTCTTGCTATCCGCAACATTTCAATAAAGTCAGTTCTCCCACCGTATTACAGTGCCACTATGGGGTGCCATGTTCTGTTGGTCAAAGAAGAAGGAAGGTTCTATGAGGCTTTGTGTTGATGCCAAAAGGGCAAGTGGTAGCTTATGCTTCAAGGCAACTTAAGATTCATGAGAGGAATTATCTGACGCAAGATTTAGAGTTGGTCGCCGTTGTTTTTGTTTTGAAACTTTGAAGGCACTACTTGTTTGGATCGAGATTTGATGTGTATCGTGACTACAAGAGTTTGAAGTATTCGTATGATCAGGAAGGGCTGAATATGCGGCAAAGAAGATAGTTGAAATTCTTGAAAGATTATGATTTTAGTTGGAATTACCTTCCGGGAAAAGCGAATGTCATAGTCGATGCAATGAGTAGGAAACCATTGCATATGTCTATGTTGATGATTCGAGAATTGGAATTGTTGGAACAATTTCGAGATTTGAGCTTGGTATGTTGAAACTTACTAGTGGTATTTTGGATGAGATTCGAGAAGGACAAAAATCTGATTTGGGTTTGGTTGATCGATTTACATTGATTAATCAAGGTAAAGGTGGTGACTTTCGGATTGATGAGAATGGTATCATGCGGTGTCATGGTCGAGTTTGTGTTTCAGATGTTGCGGATTTAAGAAAGAGGATTCTTGAGGAAGGGCATCGTAGTGGCTTGAGTATTTATCTTGGTGCTACTAAGATGTATCAAGATTTGAGGAAGTTATTTTGGTGGTCTAGTATGAAGAAGGATATTGCTTAGTTTGTGTATTCTTGTTTGATATGTCAGAAGTCGAAGATTGAACATCAGAAACCGTCTGGTTTGTTACAGCCGTTATCCATTCCCGAGTGGAAGCGGGATATCATTTCTATGGATTTTGTTTCGCGTTTGCCGAGAACATCGAGTAATTGTGAGGCGATTTGGGTCATTGTGGATAGGTTGACTAAATGTACTCATTCTATTCCGATGAATATATTATTCGATGGAGAGACTTGCTAAGTTGTACATTGAGAAGATTGTATGTTTGCATGGCATTCCGTCAAGTATTGTTTCGGATAGGGATCCAAGGTTCACTTCGAGATTTTGGGAAGGTTTGCAAAGTGCTTTAGGTACGAAGTTATGTTTGAGTTCGGCGTATCATCCGCAAACTGATGGTCAAACAGAGAGGACTATTCAGTCGCTTGAAGATCTTTTGAGGTCTTGTGTTTTGGAACAAAGAGGAAATTGGGATAGTTTCTTGCCTTTAATCGAGTTTACGTATAACAACAGTTTCCATTCGAGTATTGGGATGGCACCTTTTGAGGCTCTTTATGGTAGAAGGTGTAGAACTCCCTTATGTTGGTATGAATCGGGAGAGAGTGTCGTGGTTGGACCTGAGTTAATTCAAGAGACTATGGATAAGATTAAGATGATTCAAGAAAAGATGAAGGCTTCTCAGAGTCTTCAAAAGAGTTATCACGATAAGAGGAGGAAAGCACTTGAGTTTGATGTTGATGATCATGTGTTTTTTAGGGTTACGCCTATGACCGGTGTTGGTAGAGCATTGAAGTCGCGTAAGTTAACACCGCATTTTATTGGTCCGTATCAGATATCGGAGAGAGTAGGTGAAGTGGCATATCGGATTGCAATTCCACTGTCTCTTTCTAATCTTCATGATGTATTCCATGTATCTCCATTGAGGAGATACATTACGGATCCATCGCATGTTGTTCAATTAGATGATGTTCAAGTAAGAGATAATTTGATGGTTGATACATCACCTATGCAAATTGAAGATCGAGAGGTGAAGAAGCTTCGTGGTAAAGATATCGTTTTGGTCAAAGTCGTTTGGGGTGGACCGACTAGTGGTAATGTGACTTGGGAGCTTGAGAGTCAGATGAAGGATTCATATCCGGAGTTGTTCGTTTGAGGTAATTTTCGAGGCCGAAAATCTTTTAAGTGGGGGAGAGTTGTAACACCCGGGAAAATAATTATTTGCTTAATTTAGTTATTTGTGATGTTTATTGAAATTTTCACGTTTTGGGACGATTTAGTCGGTATTAGTTCGGGATAGCGGATCGATGTTTAATCAAAATTTTTAATATTTTTAGGATTATAAATATTAATGAGTTAATATTTAGCGTTTTGGAAATTTTCCGAGTAATTAAGATTAGACCGGAAATATGAGACATTGAGTAATAAGGGGTATATTTTATTAGGTCCAATTTGTGTGTTAATTATTTATTTAATTGTTATGTGATATAATAGTTAATTAATTAATTAATTTTGTGTTTAATTGTGTTTATAGGGTTTAATGGGTTAATTAAGTTATTAAAGAGATATAACTAATTGAGCCTAAGTAGTAGAAATAAAATATGAAATTGATTTGTGGGTTAAGCCCATTAAAAATAGAGATAGTAAGGAAATAGGGTTTTAGAGGTTATAACTCATTTGGGGGAAAAAGAAGAAAAAAGAGGCCAGAGGAGAAAGAGGAGAAGAGAAGAGGATTTGGGGAGAAACTAGAAGATAGAAGGAGATTGATTCAAGGTAAGGAGGAGAATCCTTATCATTATGGGTTAGTATGATTGGGTCAATGTGTAGATTAACATAATTTAGGGATTTTGTTCTTCAATTTTTTATGGTTTTGACATTGTTAGGTTTTGATGAGTAATCCTTGTTATGTGATGATTAATTATGTTTGAAATTGATATATTGAAGCCTTATTTTACTATGTAATACATTTAAGAATGAAAGGAAGAATAAGAAAGTAGCAGTCCTGTAGCGACATTCTTTCTTTTCTTTGAAACAGTACTGTAGCGACATTGTTTCTTTTCCCATGTAGATGCATTGCTACTATATATTACTTCACAGGAGCTATGATATACACATTGATTCGTTATGGCATATGCTTAAATACTGTAGGAGCATGATAAGTTTACTAACATAATATTTAGTGATTATGTAAAATCTTCACATGCTGTTTAAATAATTTTGATACTTGTAGGATCTTAAAAGATTTTATGCTTCTTCACTTTCAATTCTATCATGAGTGTACTAATATAAAATTATACTGTCTTGGTTTAACTGGAACAGTACTTTAGCCTCACTTCTAGAATTATATATATATATATATATATATATATATATTAGAAATTTGAAATGCACCATTATAAATTGAAATATAGAAACATAGTATATTGAATTATGTAACAGTAGCAGTTATAAAACAAAATGAAATGCAAAACAGTCCCGTATGATCGAAATAGCCAAATTAAGCTGTATAATTAGTTATCCGGAATTTGATGAAAATTTACGTGGTAGCTAAGTTTAATTAGTAGATTAACGTGGTGGTGTTATTTTGTTGAAATTATGATATTTTACGAATCGATCGAAATTGTGTTTGATTTAAATATTCTTTATAAATAAATGTTGGTTTTGTGATGGAAATGATAAATTGTGAATTGTTTTTCTGTGGGTAGCTGTTTGGCATGAATCCTAGTGATTAATTGATTAGTTGTGAAAGTGTGTATTCATATATAATTGGCGAATGTGAATTAACATGAGATAGTGTGGTTACTAGCGTTAATTGGATTTTGTGAACCGTAACTGATTTTTGGCCTTTATATGGGAATGATATCTATGTGTTGTGAATGTTGTGTATAATTGGCGGATAATTCATAGAGTTGGATTATTGTGGTATGCGGTAAGTTAAGATTGATGAGATAATCTTAATTGCATATATTATTGGTATTTGTACATACATTCATAGCATGGTCGACTTTATGGGGGAAGCGGTGGAACCGTGGGTTCACATGGTAAGAGACGTTGATCCTTGAATGGAAATAGGCATAGAAGACGTGATCCTTAATTGGAGATAGGCGTATTGGCTTTGCTCTTGTCCGGATCGGAAGCGTGGCTTGGATTCTAGATATTGAATTGGAAAGCGGTGAAACGTTGGGTTCACATTCGGTACCACATGCATAGAGTCACATGTCTTGCATTGAGTCACATTTGGTGTTATGTTTGAGTATATGCATTTATGTGATTGTTATGTGTGTATGAGATGTGATAAATTAATTTGGTGATGTTTGATACATGATACGGTGATAAATGTGAATATGTGATAATTATGATTTATGTGTATACTTGAAATAATAGTATTGGATTCTTTTGAATGCTAAACCATTGAGTTCGTGGCATACTTGAACATGTGAAATATATTGGATAATGCTATTTACATGATCATGCGAAGTGTGATGAATTCCTATGATTGTTAATTAAATCATTGTACTTTATTATACTTTCTTCATAATGATTAGAATTCTCACCCTTCTGTTTGAATGTTACCCTTTGTTGGTAACGTGCAGGTTTAGACGCTTAGTAGCTTGTGCGAGGTTAGCCGAAGAGTGTCAGAGTTTGTTTGGTGATTAGGTAGTGAGTTAATGCTTTGGTCATGTAACACTGGGTTAGGACTAGTAGTATTGAACTCATGTTTTGCTTTGGACATGTATTATGATATTATCTTGTGAACATGTATGATTTGCTATTTGTTGTTGAGAGGCCATAGTGCCGAATATCTTGGATATGATGTTATATTATCTTGTAGCTTATTATTGAGATATGATTATGGTATGGGACATGATCATTTATGAATTACATGAGTATTTATTATTTCCGCTGTGAATGCATATTCTTGATGAATTATGACAAGTGAATAGTGTTACCTTGATGACCAGGTGTAATTGTATATTTGATTGATGAATGATGTTGGTTTTTGAAAGCTTTTTTAGTTTTTAAAAACGTCGTTGTGACGCCCTTTGTTTATATGCTTACTTATTTACTCTGATTATAAGTTGAATATTTGGGTATTAGAAAGGGGTGTTACACACACCACCTTGTGGGTGATGGGAGGATTAACTCGAAACAATTGCGGCTTTTGCCGAATCTGCTGCAGAAATCCTCGTGGGTGTGCACTGTGGAAAGCAGGAATTCAAAGTCTCATGGGTTGAGGACTTATCCAGATTCTCCGAGATAGGGATGAGAACAATGTCAACATGATTGGGGAATGTTCCACAGTAAAGTATATGCCCGATGTTCGCACTGTGCGCGGATCCTTACGAATGATACACGAAGTATGGGTCCAAAACGGATTGATTGACTTTAGCCATGAAAGGTGCCCCGCTTGTGAAGGAAGCACACGAGGTTGTGCTAATCTACAAGGAGACATTCTGAATCTGATGGGTCTGGGTTTGCTGGATGAAGAAATAAAAGGAAGAAAGGGACATAATTAAATTGAAGAAGAGATGACTTATGGGCCACTTGGCAGTATAATGCGAGAAGTTCCTCAAAGGATTCCGAAGCACAACAGTGACCAGTACATATCAGCAAAGTATGAAGACAACATTTTGACAAATGTACTAGTAGACGCTGGTTCATCTGTGAACATTATGCCATGGAGAACCTTGGAAAGTTTATACTATCAAGGGGCACCTTTTAGGCCAAATGGGATTAGCGTACTGACTTTTGAAGGGTTCTCACGCACTGTGATCGGAGAGATTGATCTTCCTATCCGCATCGGACCTCATGATTTTGAAATCACTTTTCAGATAATGGATATTTATCCCGCTTACAGCTGTTTCTTGGGAAGACCCTGGATTCATAGTGCTGGAGTTGTCACTTCCACCCTTCATCAGATGCTGAAGTTTGAACAAAAGTGTTGGCAAGTCAAAGAAAAACACTGGCTGGGGAAGATATTTGCTTCTGTCATGAGTTTTTCTGTGAGTTCAACAAAAGTGTTCCATCATATACAGTTCTTTGTATAGGTTCTCTTGTTGTTGTGATTTGTGATCTGAGTTATGAACACAATCGTGATTTGTGTTCTGAGTTACAAGGAGTGATGGTCAGATTTCACTCATGTTCTCTCTTAGACCTTAAGCTAGGATTTGGTTTCTAGTTGAAGACTGAGTAAGAGTTCTCTTATACCACCATTGGTCCTCAAAGACAAAGGTTGTCTCCCATCGTCTTCCTCATGTACACTAGTGTTGCATGAAAATGTTCCACTGTATATTATGACATTGGTTCTATCTTTGTCATATTATTGCTAAAAAGGGGGAGAGTTTCTGATTCTGCTATTGTCAAAAGAAACAAAGGAATTTGCAAGCAGGCATTTGCAGGAAGAAGAGCCTTGAAGAACAGAAGAGCCCAATTCTGAGAATGTAAAAGATCTGTTCTTCTTTGTTGTCTTGAAAGTTGAAGCTCATATATGTTTTGCTGCATATGTATCTATTAATGTATGTATAGTTTTAGCCAAAATAAGCCAAAGGGGGAGATTGTTGATGTTTTTATTGGCTAGTAGTGCTGCGATTGTAACCCCAAGTCCAACTGGGAATAGGTTATAAATAGAAACCTTTGTAACCTAGTTTTGTAAGCAAACCAAGTATTGAAAAGATGTAGTCATTAGGGTTTGTAAAGGTAGACCAACCAGGTTGTGGGATGGCTGCCATGTCCTTCTCGAAACCTGTAGGTAAGAGAAGTTATTGTTCTCACTCGAAACCTGTAGGTAAGAGTTGAGTATTATGTTCTTGATTGAATCTATGAAGCAAGATCAAGTAAGCTTTTATTGTTAATTGTTTAAATAGCTGTTGTAGGGTTGTAATAGTTATGCATCACTAGGGAGTGATCAGAGGTTCTCTTGTCTTGGATGGAGTTCTAAGATAAAGATTGCATTGGGTAGTGACTAGGTAAACTAAAGGTTGTTTATATGTAAACCAAAGGTTGTTTACATAAAATAGTACTACTGATAGTGAAATCTTCTTTCTGGCTTGGTAGCCCCTAGAGTAGGCAGTTAGACCGAATTGGGTTAACAATTAACTGTGTTATTTATCTTCTGCATTGTGTTGTTTGTTCAGTTGTGGATATTATAACATCGTGTATAACATCAGGATCTGGTTTATCAGTGTGTCCTATCACAGAACCAATGAAGTTTACAATTTGTTTATATTGACTGAACTAACATGGTCCCAGTACTCATGGACTCCTTCCTCTTAGGGGTAATTAAAAATTGGGGATCATTCTCTCCTGCCTTAGCTAAGCTAATAACATATCAAAGGTCTTGACATCGTGAGTGACATCCTGAGTCTGTCATACCAGAATTTCACCCTGTGTACGAAGCTGAGGAAGAGAGTAGTGAAGAGATCCCTGAGAGATCACTCGTCTACTTAAGCACGAGAAACAGATCATTGAGCCGCACAAAGAGCCTTTGGAAGTAATCAATCTGGGTACTGAAGAAGAGAAAAGAGAAGTGCGGATTAGGGCATTGTTAGAACCAAGCGGCAAAAAGAAAATGGTTGATTTTTTGAAAAAATATGTGGATGTCTTTGCTTGGAGCTATCAAGATATGCCTGGGTTGGATACCACTATTGTAGAGCACAGATTACCATTGAAACCACAATGTCCGCCTGTCAAGCAAAGGTTGAGAAGAACTCACCCAGATATGGCAGATAAGATCAAAGAAGAGGTACAGAAGCAAATCAACGCCAGTTTCCTCGTCACATCAGAATATCCTCAATGGTTGGCCAACATAGTGCATATTCCCAAAAAGGATGGAAAAGTCAGAATGTGTGTTGATTACGGAGATTTAAACAGAGTAAGTCCAAAAGATAATTTCCCGCTACCCTGCATTGATATGCTTGTGGATAGCACTGCTAAGTTTAAAGTCTTCTCATTTATGGATGGATTCTCAGGGTACAATCAGATTATGATGGCACTTGAAGATATGGAGAAAACAACTTTTATCACACCCTGGGGCACGTTTTATTACTGTGTAATGCCATTTGGTCTGAAGAATGCTGGAGCAACTTATCAAAGAGCCATGACGACTCTCTTCCATGATATGATTCAGAAAGAAATTGAAGTTTATGTGGATGACATGATTGGAAAGTCTTCATCAGAAGAAGAACATGTGGGGCATCTACTGAAGTTGTTCCAACGTTTGAGAAAATATAAGCTGCGTATGAATCCAAGTAAGTGCACATTTGGTGTCCGCTTTAGAAAGCTACTAGGTTTCATCGTCAACCAAAGAGGTATTGAGGTTGATCCCGAAAAAGTCAAGGCCATTCAAAAAATGCCTCCTCCAAAAACATAAAAACAAGTCAGAGGTTTTCTTGGACGATGGAATTACATCTCCAGATTTATCTCTCACATGACTACAACTTGTGGATTGATCTTTAAGCTTCTCCGCAAGGACCAAGAGTGTAAATGGACAGAAGAATGTCTGAAAGCTTTTGAGGATATCAAAGAATACCTGCTGGAACCTCTAATTTTAAGCCCTCCAGTGGAAGGAAGACCTTTGATCATAGCACCCCTCACGCCCATCGTACTCGATGGTATCCACCTATGTTTGTTTCTATCTAAAGGGTGTGTACTATATCTATGCCTAATGCGAATGCATGCAAAAGAAATACGGGGAAAAGAAAGAATTATTTACACCTGTGCTCGTTCAAGCCCCGCGACTTGATGCCTACGTATCCCTTTCGGGAATCAAAGCGCCGTAGTTCGGCTCACATGTTTTTGTTTGTTTTTGTGTTTTTTAGTTGGGCGGAGTTACGTTCGCGCTCTTGCATAAGGGGATGACCTATGATGCGATCGAGCGAAAATAACGGTGCCGTTAAGAATGCCAAGAAAGGCAGGAGAGAAGAGAGAGAAGTTTGTCGAGCGTTTCGAGTTACTCCCTTAAACAAGCGTGGTTCGAGCGGCTCTTTGTTTGTATTTTTTATGGTTGGGAACTTCCACTCAAGTGACCCCCTTAAACAAGAGGAATGAGAGTTTTCGTTCCTTTTTATTATTTTTTTGACCTTTATTAATGTTTTAAGGGTTTTCTTTGTATCTTTTAGAGGGATTTTATTTTGAGTATTTATTAGGTGTTTTAATGTTGTAAAAGAAAAGGAAATGAAAGAGGGGATACTAACCTAATGATTATTCTATCCTAATAGTTGTGTAATGATCTACAAGGAGATATCTACCTAAAGTTAACATGACAATGGGATAGATTCTAGGGTTAAATATGTTTTTGATCCCTCTAAATATAGCGGTTTTCAACTTTAGTCCCTATAAATATTTTCTTCAAAGAATGATCCTCTTAAAAATTTTAATTTTAACTTTTGGTCCCTCATGGCAAAATCGTAGCTAAAACGGTATCTAATTTCGTCGTTAAATAAAAAATTGTCGTTAAAACCGTCGTTAAAACCGTCTCTAATTTGTAAAAAACCGTCGCTAAATTGCAAGAGGGACCAAAAGTTAAAATTAAAATTTTTAGGAGGACCATTCTTTGAAGAAAATATTTAGAGGGACTAAAGTTGAAAACCGCTATATTAAGAGGGACCAACAACTTATTTAACCCTAGATTCTAAAAGGAGTATACAAATGATATTAATAAAATAGGCCAAAATATGGCCAAAAGCTAAGTAACAAAATCATACCAAAATCATAACATGGAAATGACACAAAAGAATAAAACAAGTGTTCCAAAAATTAATACTAAAATTAGTCCAAAAATACTACTATTTTTATGGGATTTTTATGGAAGAAAAAATGAAATGATAAGCCTAAAAACTAGTATTTTTTTAAGTGTATTTTTCTATGTCAAAATGGTACTAAAATCTAAAATATAACAAGAGAAAATTAGTATTTTTATTGCCTAAAAAAAATGAGAAAAATCGAAGTAAAAGAATCCTAAATTCTAGCAATTTTTATGTGAATCAGGGGGGTGGAAATTGAATTATGGGGTGTAATCAGCAAACAGGCGCACAGGCCCAGGTGCATGGCCCAAGAGGTTTTTGTTGATGCAACATTCAGCAAGACTAAAAATAGATGGTGCGTGGGCTTAAGGGGGAGGTGATTAACAATTCGGTTCCAAGGCCCAAAGAAGTTTTTGTTTGATCCATCAGAAATTATATCAATTAAAAATGAAATGAATAAAACTAAAAAATCTTAATCTAAAAAGGGATTTAGGGTTATTGTTTGTGACTCTTCACATCCCATTCTCAGACTCTCTTTTCTCGGTCTTCCCTCTCTCGGACAAACCTTCCTCGCCGGAAATCGCTCCGCCGTGCCGGAGGCGGCGGAGCTTGGCCAAATCTAGAAATCATGACCTCGTTACAAACCTCTCTTCACCTTCTATCAGAATCTGGCCTCAATTTCGCCTGAAAGAGGCTCCCTCGTCTCAAATCGAGTGAGGGATTACGAACCCTAGTTTGTGCAAACCTCCCTAATAGAGCGGAGTTTGAGCTATTTGCGAGCGATAAGCAAGGGAACGTGACAAACAATATGGAACAACGCTAAAGCAGGGTAGAATTGGGAGTTCGACGCCACTTACCTACCGGAGCAGTTCCGGTGACTCTTCGACGGCTGGCAAAATAAACCCGAGGGATACTTCAATTCAGGTAATTTTCCGGTACTCTTCTCTACCTTCTTTAAGCTCCTTCTTTTTCTATTTCATTTTTCTGTGTTGGATGTTGTTCTGAGTGGTTCTTGCGTGTGAGAATGAGTGGATTGAGGCCAAGCTCAAGCTTATGGAAGCTCCGAGGTGAAGCTCCAATGGCTTTTGTGGATGAGCGAATATGGGGGAGAGAGAGAGGTTTAGGGATGAATTGGGAGAAGAGGAGAATTGTAGATGAATGAAGCTGAAGAATGGTGCGTGAAGAGAGTGAAATGGATGATGAATGATCTTATGGTGGAGAAGAGAAGTGGCGTATGAAACTTGAATTGTGGAGGGAAGGGAGCTTTTATAGGTTGAGGTGATTGAATCTGACATGTAGGATTAGAAGTGGCAGTTGGAGATCGAATGGTGAGGATTTACTTGACTCAGTCTGTTAGAGTCAGTTAACTCGGTCGGTTATACTGAGTTGATATAGGACTCAGTTTGTTAGTGTGAGCTGGCAGTTAGTTACATTTCTGTTTTTTTCTGTTAATAGTTAAAGGTAAAATTCAGTTAGGGAGAGGATAGAATGTTAGTTATATAACTGTTATTGATGTCAAGTATGGTTATGTATGTAGATGCAGCTGGAGTTTATTTTGGTGGGAGCAAGTTGGCATAGTGAAAACGAAGAAGCTTGGATCATTTCGAGTTAGCTTCAAAGGTGAGTAGCAATCTCGTTACGAGTCGTTAGTAGTTAAAACTGTATGTTAGCTGCTGGAAGTTATTATGAGCCAGTGGTTAGGGATCTCTGACTGACACGTCGAATTGGAAGCTTTGTACATATGGCTGCATCTTGTTTTGAACGTTAACTAACTCCCATTTCATCTTTGTGCAGGGCTGTTTTGACATAAATTCTATTTTGGAATGCCCTTTTTTCTGGAATCTGTATGTTTAAAATGTGTAGCCTGGGTGTTTGGTTATTGTAATGTGCAGGTTACACTCGGTTAGAAATGTTAGAAGTTGAAGGCTCCTGTCAGTTGCAATGTGAAATATGAGCTGAAGGTTAGTCATTTGGTTTTAACTAGTGAATGTATGTCTTGGTTTTGTTGCACCCCAAAATTTGCCCATCTAATTTTATTTCTAATTGGCTTAAGATGCACATTTCATTTGCATGTATCCATTAGGTCATTAACATATCATGCATCATTTAATCAATAACATGGACATGGGATCGAGAATCTAGTCACTTTCTCAATTACTTATTGATTGCAGTACAAGGTAACTTGAATTGGAGATTTAATTTAGGTTTTCATTGAGAATTAAAATGGGAATGTAAAAGTCACCCAAGGCTTTTATTGATCTTATCCATCAAAGTCCACCAAAATCCAAAATGGCTCATGCTCATCCAATGGAATAGTTCTACAAGACAAAAATTCTTCATTTAATTCCAATTCAACATACGATCATCATTCAAAAAGAGGACTTGAGATCATAACTCATTCTCTGTGTTATTAGGAAGCTTAAGTTGATAGCTCATTCAAGATTTAACCATTCCCAAGACATTATCAAGCTTCATCCAAAGTCATTCTCAAAGTGGTGCATTACATAATGAAGACACTAGAATTCCAAGCTTATACAAAATCTATGGTACAACTTCAAGTGTCATTCACATTAAAAAGAAAAAGGAAAGTCAGGTGGAAAGAAAGATGCCTTTCAGTTAGAATTATACAGATTCACAAGTGTTTTATATTTAAGTTACACAAGATGCTAATGGTGCTATCTTAAACCTATGCCTCAATCAAACAGTTTGCTGCCCGATACATATGTATATATCTGCAGTTGCGTTCTCAGCTCCACCAAAGATGTAAAGATTTTGCACCATGTCTGATTTAAGGCCTTCTCCAAAGTCTTCCTTTCTGGAAAATCTGATGCATACTAAAGCTCCGGCAAAACTCGCCGGTAAACAACGCATGCCACCAATTCAAATGCAAATCAGAACCTGCATATCAAAACAAAAAAAAATCAATTTCAGTCTCATGATTCAGCCCTGCTAATAGTCCCTGCACACAACAGCCAGCCCCACATCCAAAACAAAATCGAAATGAAAACAACTCTACGTATCGGTTCACTTTCAACCTACTTCTAACAAACCCAATACCTACTGCAGCTTACAATTCTACCAACCCAGTTAAACACCTTATCAAGTGAACCTTTCAGTTTTTAACCATTTTTACTAACTCAGCTTCAGTTTGAATTTATAATTCCCTGACTGTTTTTTCAACTGATTGATAAATAATTGCTCAGCTTTGTAACCTTCAACCACCTAACCGATTCAGTTATAATTCACTAACAGAATTAACTAATTTTCCAAACCCTATAACAGAGCCATAACTAACAGAATTTCAAAACCAATTTCTAACCATATTATAACTAACCTTCAAAAACAGTTACAAAACTCTAACAACCTATAACTGAATTCTAACAGAAATTGTAACTAACCTTCTCAGCTTCAATCTCTATATAACAGAACCATTCTTCATTTCTCAGCTTCCTCCACCATTTTCCACAATTCACTTCATCACTTCTCACCATTCATCATCATCTTCATCTCTTCACTTCTCCCTCCATCTTCAATCTTCTTCTTCATTCATCTTTATACACCATAACCTTCTCCATTCATTCATTCTTCACCACTTTCCTTCTCTCCACCATTTTCTTCATAAATCAGTCCATCATCTCCTTCCACTCTCAATTCATATTCTCTCTGAACTCTATTCCTTCATCTTCTTCCACTCAACACCATTTTCTTCCACTTGATCCACCTTCACCTCTCTGCAACAAAAACCAGAAAACCTCAGAAGCTCCGTCTTCATCTTCATCTACGAGTTCACTTTCGAGTTCAATTCTTCCCTCTCTCAATCTTCAATCTTCTCCAAGAATCGTCACGATAATCTCCGATCAATCATTCAGAAAATCATTCACCAAGAACCGAATCAAAGTTTCCCATCAGCACCTTCAAATTCTTCTTCATCCTCGCGCAACTTCATACCAATCTTTCATCGGCATCTCTGCAAACAATAACAAGAATTCTCAACGCAATCGAAAAGAAGAAGAGATCAGAAGTGAACAAGAGGCGAAATTTGTGGATGCTAGTTATTACCTGGATTTCACGAAGACACATCTCTGACGCCATCAGTTTGAAGAGTCACCGGAAGCTACTCCGGTCAGTAAGTTCCCTAATCATTCATTCTTGCCCTCTATTGTTCATTATTCTTGCCGTGATGCTTGTTTCAACCTCGATTGACTGGAATTCGTTGATGCTTAGACTTGAATCTACTCTGTTAGACTTAGGGTTTACTCTTGTTAGATTTTTAAGCGAGAAATTGAGGGATGAGGTGAGGAAAACAAGCGAGAGAGGGAACCGAAAGAGAGTTTGGTCTAATGGTGGCCGCTCGGAGAAAGAAGCTTCTCCGGCGCCGTTCGTTTGTGCCGGTGAGAACGAGGGTGAGAGGCGAATTCACGATAGAACTGAAACGTCTCAATACAAACCCTAGTTCCCCTTTCATATTTTATTTTAATTGTCAACTTAATTAACTCTTAATTAACATTAAGTGTGGCCCTTAACTGTCATTAGTTGAATGAAATCCGAATTAGTAAAAAATGAAATAGAAACAAAAATCTGGAATAAACTTTGTTGGATCAATTCTTTCATCAACATTGGGCTATGCTGTCTACACCCCCATTCGACCCATTACTCCTTTTTGCCATAAAAATGTTATAACAAAAAAAAATGAATTCTGTGTGGGCTTCCCCCAGATGGGCCCTGCGCCCTTTGCTTATCTCCCTGCACCATCAATTCAATTTTACACCCCCTGATTCCATTTTATTTTAATTAGTAGATTTAGATTTTACTTAGCTTTTTACCAATTTATTTTAGGTGATAGCATGCTATTTTTTCTCCTATCCTTTTAGACCTTAGTACTAATTTTGACATGAGAAAGAATCATAAAAAATATTAGTTTTTAGGCTATTTGTTTTTTAGTCTTTTTACTTGACTTGTAATTCAATTTCTCTCATAAAAAATCAACATAAAAATAATAGTACTTTAACTCACTTTTGTGCTATATTTTGACTTGTTCTATTTCATGCTCTTGTACTATTTTCATGTATCCTACTTGTTGACTTCTAATTGTGATCTTTATTTTCATATTCTTTTATTCTAAACCTTAGGTAGAAACCATGATAACATTAGGTAGAAATTCCCTTCATACTTAGGCTAGTTTCTTTTCCTTTTCAACTTTAAAACATCTAATAAATATCAAAATAAAATCCCTTTAAAAAATACAAAGAAAACACTTAATAAAACATTAATAAAAAGTGAAAATCATTAAAAAGGGAATGGAAGCTTGAATCTCCCTTGCTTTAGGGAATCATTCGAGTGCTTGGATCTCCCTTGCTTTAGGGAACCATTCGAGCGTAAGTTCCCAATTTCTAAAAAACACAAACCAAAGAGCAACTCGAGTCTCCCTTGCTTTAGGGTGCCACTTGAACGCTCAAACTCTTTTCTCTATCTCGCCTCCGAGGCATTCTTTAATTGGACACGTTATTTCCGCTCCATTCCCAGCTTAAGACTCCAGAGGTCGAGCAGCGGAGTGCGAATGTAACTTCGTCCACTAAAAAACACAAAAACAAACAAAAACTAAAGAGCCGAACTACGGCGCTCTGATTCCTGAAAAGGATACGTAGGCATTGGGTCGCGGGGCCTAAGCGAGCACAATTATTTATAAACCTTATTTTCCCCGTGTTTCTTCTTCTTTCATTTGCATGCATTCCCTTAGTAATTAAGCTTTAGATTTATACACCCTTTAGATAGCAACAAACATAGGTGGATACCATCGAGTACGATGGGCGTGAGGGGTGCTAGTACCTTCCCCTCGCGTAACCGACTCCCGTACCCTATCTCTGGTCGAAAGACCTCGTTCTTATTCTTTTTTAGGTTTTCTGATATTCCTTTCCCTCTTTGGGATAAATATATTGGTGGCGACTCTGTTGTTCATTTTCGCGAGCGTGCGACAGGTTTTATATGAATATGCAGAGCTGAACATGGGACTGTTTTTTTTATTGGAAGTATGTCTTGAACTGTTAAGAAATTAGTTGAGTTTAGGGACTGTTGAATGATGGTTAATTGTTAATAAAACTAACTGCTGGTAGTGAAATGTTAACTGTAAGAGTTAGGGTGTTAGTTGTTTTTGTTGATTTTTCCGAATCGGTTTTATGTAGGATTGTTTGTATGGTGGACCAGGTCTTACTTTGCTGCATATTTATTTCTCTGCAGCGCAATAGATAGGTATAGGTTCAAAGTGAATTTTCAAGTGAGATATTTGAAGTTGTTTGATGCAGGGCTGTTGTATTTGATGTCATAATCGGAATACTGATGCAGTTTGGATTTATCTGGGTTTATATGTGCAGGGCATGACTTTCAAATATGAATTTTGATGAATGATCGGGTTCATGATGGCCTGGTGGGTCTGGATGGAGCTTATATGAAGGCAAATGATGAACCTTCAATGAAGAAAGCTAGATATTCAGGAAGGAAACTGGAGGTTGGAGGGAAATAAGCTTTAGATTCTGTTCCATAGGTCAAACTCCATTTTTTTAATGTTGTAATGATATGATTGGATTTTGAACATGTATTGAAATATTTGCTTGTAATGTGTTTGACCGCGAAATTAAGTTTAAATTCCTTCTCCAAATGAAATATGAATTAATCTTTTTCCTCCATTTCTTTTGAATTCGAATATTGAATCTTTCTTCACTTTTGCAACTTGAATCCATAGCACCAACGAAACCTTAACTAAAAGTGAAAGGATATGACCAAAGTCTTCGAACTTGAAACAAAACCCCTTTTTTTTTCTTTCCAAATTTTGCAAATACCTCAAAGTAATTGACTTATAACACAAGTAACACCATGAATTAATCTTTGTTTGGTGAATAAGCCCAACCGTTGAAACAAGCCTGTCTCTATAAAGAGAAGACCTGAAGAATATGTAATCAAAACTTTGAGGTAAGAAGCAAGCCTTATCCCTGGCTCTGGAGAATTTTAATTGAAACAAGCCTGCCTAATCCACGTGAAACCCTTAATCCTCCAAGACCCTTGATCCCATGCCAAGTTCATTGGTTAATGATGCATGAGTGTTAGATGACCTAATGAAAATGCAGATGAAATGAGAAACATAAGCCAGATAAAAGCGTATGACAAATTTGAGGTATGACAAGTACGACATCCAATATCGTGCCCAAGAAGCCATCAAAGGAAGTATTTTAGCCGACCATCTGGCCTTTCAACCTATTGATGATGACCAATCCTTGCAAGACGACTTCCCAGATGAAAAGATCATGTATTTGAAATCAAAAGATTATGGGGAACCTTTACACGGAGAAGGACCTGATCCTGAATCCCGATGGAGTTTGATATTTGATGGAGCTGTTAATACTTATGGTAAAGGAATTGGGGCAATCATTGTTATGCCACAAAGTTCTCATGTACCGTTTATTGTAAGACTGATGTTCGACTGCACCAACAATATGGCAGAGTACGAAGCTTGTATCATAGGACTAGAAGAAGCCATTGATCTTAGAATCAGGATTCTAGATGTGTATGGAGATTATGCTCTAGTTATTAATCAGATCAAAGGAGAATGGGAAACCCGTCATCCTGGTTTAATTCCTTACAAAGATTATGCTCGAAGACTACTAACCTTCTTCAACAAAGTTGAATTCCATCACATACCTCGTGAGGAAAATCAAATGGCAGATGCATTAGCTACCTTGGCTTCCATGTATCAAGTGAAGTTTCCAAATGAAGCACCTCAAATTACAATCATGCGCCTGGATAGGCCAGCTCATGTATTCACTGTTGAAGCCGTCACAGATGACAAGTCGTGGTTTTATGACATTAAAGTCTTCTTTCAAAAACAAGAGTACCCACCTGGGGCTCTAGCAAAGACAAAAGAACTTTGTGAAGATTTTCCGGTAATTTCTTCCTAACTGGGGACGTGCTCTATAAAAGGAATTTCGACAGGGTATTGCTCAAATGCGTGAATAGACACGAAGCAAACCAATAAATGCAAGAAATTCACGAAGGATCTTTTGGAACTCATGCCAATGAACATGCAATGACATGGAATCTGACTGTTACAGATATCTGAAGAAGTTCCACAAATGCCAGATCTATGCTGATAAGATCCATGTGCCTCCGACGCTTCTCAACATTATCTCCTCTCCATGGCCTTTCTCTATTTGGGGAATTGATATCATTGGAATGATTGAACCAAAGGCTTCAAATGGACATCGTTTCATCCTGGTCGCCATTGATTACTTCACTAAATGGGTCGAAGCTACCTCTTACGCCAATGTTACTCGACAAGTGGTAGTAAGATTTATCAAGAACAATCTCATCTATCGCTACGACGTACCCAACAGAGTCATTACTGATAATGGTTCCGATCTGAACAACAAGATGATGAAAGAGTTGTGTGATGAGTTCAAGATTAAGCATCACAATTCCTCTCCCTACCGTCCTAAGATGAATGGAGCGGTAGAAGCAGCTAACAAGAATATTGAGAAGATTGTCTAGAAGATAGTTGTGACTTACAAAGACTGGCATGAAATGCTCCCTCTTGCTCTGCATGGGTACCGTACTACAATTCACACTTCGAATGGGGAAACACCTTTCTCCTTAGTATATGGCATGGAAGTCGTACTCCCAATAGAGGTTGAGATTCCCTCCTTAAGGATCCTGATGGAAGCCAAATTATCAAAAGCATAATAGAGTCAAGCTAGATATGATCAGCTGAATCTTATTGAAGAAAAAAGAATGACTACATTATGCCATAGTCAGTTTTGCCAAGAAAGAATGAAGAAAGCCTTTGACAAGAAAGTCAGACCTCGAAGATTCAGGAAAGGCGATCTCGTGATCAAGAATATATTCCCTCTTCAACCAGACCCCAGGGGCAAATGGACTCCCAATTATGAAGGCCCATACATTGTCAAGAAAGCCTTCTCGGGTGGTGTTTTGGTTCTCACGACTATGGATGGTGAAGAATTCCCACGTCCCCTGAATACCGGTATGGTCAAGAAATACTTCGCCTAAAAAAAATAAGAGCTCGCTAAGTCGAAAACCCGAAAGAGCGACTTAGGCAAAAATGAGCGTCTCGGTGGACTAAAAATCTGAAAAGGCGGTCCAAGTAAAAATTAGAGACAATAAAAGAAAAGGAAAAGATCCCGATAATTGAAAACCTGCAAAGACAATTCATGCAAAAATTAGGGAATATGGCAAGTAACCACATCCGGTATCACCTGACCATCCTGAAGATTTTATGAAGACTCTCAACCGACGTCAGCGTACGCTTGATATTCAAAGTTGATAGGGGGACTAGTGATCGTTGTATTTTAGTGTAACCTTTCCTATAAAAGTTACCATTTTCAAAACTTTGTAATCCATGGAGTCTTGTCGTTCGCAGACTACCATTCCATTAATGAAATTTGAGCCTTATCTCATTTCTTGGAATTCTTATTGTTAGAACAAGATTTGTTCTGATCAATATTCTTAGTTTTGATGATAACAATGTATATGAATTTTGTATGAGATAATGTGGTACTCTAATACTATGCAATTTCCATTTCAGGAATTATATAAAGAGTATGCACAAAATCAGCACAAGAAGCACTGACTCAGAAGGTTCAGCATGCAACATCAGAACATGGTCTGGCAAGACATCAGAAGATGGTCAAGCAGAATCAGAACATGGTCTATGGAAGCATCAGAAGAACTTGAGATCAGAAGCAGAAGCACTGAATTTCTCATGGTATCACGCTAAGAAGCACTTCAAGGTCAGAAGACAAGAAGATGCTCTGCACCAAGCTGTTTGACTCTGATGATATTCAAACGTTGTTTACACAAACATCAGATCAGAAGCAAGTACAAGATGGCAGGCTACGCTGACTGACAAAAGGAACGTTAGTAGCTATTAAAGGCAACGTCAGTAGACACAGCGAAAGCAAGGCTCGAGGTAGTTGACAAAAGAGTGAAACATTAAATGCAATGCTGTACGGATCACACAAAGCATTAAATGCTCCCAACGGTCATCTTCTCAAACGCCTATATATTGAAGTTCTGATGAGAAGCTGAATACAACACTTGCGCAAATATACAGAAACGCTGTCAAATTCAAAAAGCTCTCAAACTTCATCTTCAACCTCACTACATTGCTGTTGTAATATATTAGTGAGATTAAGCCTAAACTTAAGAGAAAATCACAATTGTGATATAGCTTTATAAGAAGCATTGTAACTCTTAAACGAATTTATTTACATTAAGTTGTAAGAACTAGAGTGATCAGGTTGTTGATCAGTATACTTTAGAAAGTCTTAGAGGGTATCTAAGCAGTTTGTTCCTGGAGTGATCAGGTTGTGATCAGAATACTCTAGAAGACATAGAAGTTGTCTATGTAAAAAACCATTGTAATCCTGTGTGATTAGTGGATTAAATCCTCACGTGAGGTAAATCACTCCAAGGGGGTGGACTGGAGTAGTTTAGTTAACAACGAACCAGGATAAAAATCATTGTGCAAATTGTTTTTATCTGACAAGTTTTAAAAGCTACACTTATTCAAACCCCCCCTTTCTGAGTGTTTTTCTATCCTTCAATTGGCATCAGAGCGTCGGTTCTAAGGTGCAAGCACTTAACCGTGTTTAGAAAAGATTCAGGAAGAGAAAAACGCTTCAGTACAAGATGGCTGGTGAAGATCCAACAAATACATCTACATCTGGCTCAGCTGAGCAAAACAATGGAAATGGTAACAATGGTTATACTAGACCACCAGTATTTGATGGTGAAAACTTTGAATACTAGAAAGATAAACTTGAAAGTTACTTCCTTGGTCTAGATGGTGACTTATGGGATCTTCTGATGGATGGTTACAAACATCCAGTGAAAGCTACTGGTGTAAAGCTTACAAGACAAGAAATGAATGATGATCAAAAGAAGCAATTCAAAAATCATCATAATTGTAGGACTGTTTTGCTGAATTCTATCTCTCATGCTGAATATGAGAAGATATCTAACAGGGAAACTGCCTATGATATATATGAGTCATTGAAAATGACCCATGAAGGAAATGCCCAAGTCAAGGAGACAAAAGCTCTTGCCTTGATCCAGAAATATGAAGCCTTCAAGATGGAGGATGATGAAAATATTGAGAAGATGTTCTCAAGATTTCAAACGCTAACTGCTGGATTGAGAGTTCTTGACAAGGGATACACAAGGGCTGATCATGTCAAGAAGATCATCAGAAGCTTGCCAAGAAGATGGGGTCCTATGGTGACTGCTTTCAAAATTGCCAAGAATCTGAATGAAGTCTCTCTTGAAGAATTGATCAGTGCTCTGAGGAGTCATGAAATTGAGCTGGATGCTAATGAACCTCAGAAGAAAGGTAAGTCTATTGCATTAAAATCTAATTATAAAAAATGCACTAACGCTTTTCAGGCTGAAGAAGTAGATTCTGAAGAATCAGAATCAGAAGAAGAAGATGAACTGTCCATGATCTCCAGAAGGGTAAACCAACTCTGGAAGAGCAAGCAAAGGAGGTTCAAGAGCTTCAGAAGTTCAAAGAAGCCTGAAAGAGGAGAATCTTCTGGAGGAAGAAGATCTGACAAGAAGAAGGTCCTCTGCTATGAATGCAATGAGCTTGGACACTTTAAGAATGAATGTCCAAAACTTCAGAAGGAGAATCCCAAGAAGAAGTTTCATAAGAAGAAAGGTCTTATGGCAACATGGGATGATTCGGAATCATACTCTGAAGGCGAGCAGGCAAACCTTGCACTGATGGCCACAGTGGATGACGGATCAGAATCTACATCAGAATCAGATTCTGAAGAGGTATTTTCTGAACTATCTAGAGAAGAGTTAGTTTCCAGTTTAACTGAACTTCTGGAACTCAAGGCTCATCTTAGTATCAAATACAAAAAGCTGAAAAAGCTATTTGAATTTGAAACTAAGAAGCTGGAAGTGGAAAATTCTGAACTGAAGGAAAAAGTTTTAAAATTATCCAAAGATATTGGATCTTCTTCTGAATCAGAAAAATCCATTCCTAGTCTCAATCATATTCTGAAAGAATATGACTCGAGCTTTAGAAAGTTTCTATCTAGAAGTTTTGGTAAAATTCATCTTGCTTCTATGATATATGGTGTTTCTGGAAACAAAAGGATTGGTGTTGGCTATGAGGGTGATATCCCACGTAAATTTGAACCTGTAGATGATTTGAAAATCACATACAAGCCATTGTATGATCAGTTCAAATATGGCCACTCACATGATATTAGGCTCACTTCACATGCCAAAAGCTTTAACACTACACACACCAAGAAGCATGTGACACAACCTAAAAAATATCAGGCTGCCAAACCTAAAGAATATCATGCTGTTCCTCCTGTTACTTATCATGCTAAACCCAAGTTCAATCAGAACTTGAGGAAAACTAACAAGAAAGGACCCAAGAAACTGTGGGTACCTAAGGAGAAGATAATGTCTGTTGCTAATATCCTTAGCAGCAAAGAAGACAAAACACAAAATTGCATGGTACCTGGACTCTGGGTGCTCGCGACACATGACGGGAAGAAGGTATATGTTCCAAGACCTGGTGCTTAAATCTGGTGGAAAAGTCAAGTTTGGAGGAGATCAGAAGGGCAAGATTATTGGCTCTGGAACCATAAGTATTGGTAACTCTCCTTCCATAACTAATGTACTTCTTGTAGAAGGATTAGCGCATAACTTATTGTCCATAAGTCAATTAAGTGACAATGGTTATGACATAATCTTCAATTAAAAGTCTTGCAAGGCTGTAAGTCAGAAGGATGGCTCAATCCTATTTACAGGCAAGAGAAAGAACAACATTTATAAGATTGATATTTCTGATCTTGAGAAGCAGAAGGTGACTTGCCTTATGTCTGTTTCTGAAGAGCAATGGGTCTGGCACAGAAGATTAGGACATGCTAGTTTGAGAAAGATTTCTCAGATTAACAAACTAAATCTGGTTAGAGGACTCCCAAATCTGAAATACAAATCAGATGCTCTTTGTGAAGCATGTCAGAAGGGCAAGTTCTCCAAACCTGCATTCAAATCTATGAATGTTGTCTCTTCCTCAAGGCCGTTAGAACTTCTGCACATTGATCTGTTTGGACCAGTCAAAACAGCATCTGTCAGAGGGAAGAAATATGGATTAGTCATTGTAGATGATTATAGCCGCTGGACATGGGTAAAGTTCTTAAAACACAAGGATGAGTCTCATTCAGTGTTCTTTGAATTCTGCACTCAGATTCAATCTGAGAAGGAGTGCGAAATCATAAAGGTCAGAAGTGATCATGGTGGTGAATTTAAGAACAGATTCTTTGAGGAGTTCTTCAAAGAAAATGGTATTGCCCATGATTTCTCTTGCCCTAGAACTCCACAGCAAAATGGAGTTGTAGAGCGAAAGAATAGGACTCTACAAGAAATGGCCAGAACCATGATCAATGAAACCAATATGGCTAAGCACTTATGGGTAGAAGCAATAAACACTGCATGTTATATTCAGAATAGAATCTCTATAAGACCTATTCTAAATAAGACTCCTTATGAATTGTGGAAGAACAGAAAGCCCAACATTTCATATTTTCATCCTTTTGGATGTGTTTGTTTTATTCTGAATACTAAAGATCATCTTGGTAAGTTTGATTCTAAGGCACAAAAATGTTTCCTTCTTGGATATTCTGAACGCTCTAAAGGCTACAGAGTATACAATACTGAAACATTGGTTGTAGAAGAATCAATCAATATCAGATTTGATGATAAGCTTTGTCTTGAAAAGACAAAGCAGTTTGAGAATTTTGCAGATATAGATATTGATATATCAGAAGCTGTAGAACCAAGAAGCAAAGTTTCAGAAGCTGAAAATCTCAGAAGCAAAGAATCAAAAGATCAAGTTGTTGCATCTTTAGAGAATCTCAGAATTTCTGAAGAGCCAACCGTCAGAAGATCTTCTAGACTCACCTCAGCTCACTCAGAAGATGTGATCCTTGGAAAGAAAGATGATCCTATCAGAACCAGAGCATTCCTTAAGAACAATGCAGAGTGTCAATTAGGTCTTGTTTCTTTGATCGAGCCAACTTCTGTTGATCAAGCTCTAAAAGATCCAGACTGGATAATTGCCATGCAAGAAGAACTAAATACGTTTACAAGGAATGATGTATGGGATTTGGTTCCTAGACCAAAAGGATTCAACATCATTGGTACAAAGTGGGTTTTCAGAAACAAGCTTAGTGAGAAGGGAGAAGTGGTAAGAAACAAATCCAGACTGGTGGCTCAGGGTTATAGTCAACAAGAAGGAATTGACTATACAGAAAACTTTGCACCAGTGGCCAGGTTAGAATCTATTCGCTTACTAATCTCTTTTGCCACTCAACATAACATCACTCTATATCAGATGGATGTTAAGAGTGCCTTCTTAAATGGCTATATAGATGAGGAAGTCTATGTCCACCAACCTCCTGGTTTTGAAGACTCTAAGTCTCCAGAACATGTTTTCAAACTTAAGAAGTCATTGTATGGATTAAAGCAAGCTCCTAGAGTTTGGTATGAGAGATTAAGTTCTTTCCTTCTGAATAATGGTTTCACTAGAGGACAAGTGGATACGACCCTTTTCTGTAAAACGTCTAAGAAGGACATTTTAATTTGTCAAATTTATGCTGATGATATTATTTTTGGAACATCTAATGCTTCACTTGGAAAGGAGTTTGCTAAGTCTATGCAGGCTGAATTTGAAATGAGTATGATGGGTGAACTCAAGTATTTTCTTGGGATTCAAATCAATCAAACTTCTGATGGAACTTATGTTCATCAAACGAAGTATGTGAAAGAACTTCTGAAGAAGTTTAATCTTTCTGAAAGCAAAGAAGCCAAAACTCCTATGCATCCAACGTGTGTTCTAGGTAAGGATGAGGTAAGTAAGAAGGTAGATCATAAGTTGTACAGAGGTATGATTGGATCTCTTCTATATTTAACTACTTCTAGACCTGACATTCTATTCAGTGTTTGTTTGTGCGCTAGATTCCAATCAGATCCTAGAGAATCTCACTTAACTACTGTTAAGAGAATTCTGAGGTATCTGAAAGGTACTACTAATGTTGGTTTAGTCTACAGAAGATCTAAAGAATACAACTTAGTAGGATTTTGTGATGCTGACTATGCTGGAGATAGAATTGAAAGGAAGAGTACTTCTGGAAGTTGTCAATTTCTTGGAAGTCACTTGATCTCCTGGTACAGCAAGAAGCAAGCTACCATTGCTCTCTCAACAACAGAAGCAGAATATGTTGCTGCTGCTGGTTGTAGCACACAAATGCTCTGGATGAAGAGTCAGCTAGAAGATTATCAAATATATGAGAGTAACATTCCTATCTTCTGTGATAATACTTCTGCCATATGTTTATCTAAAAATCCTATCTTACATTCCAAAGCTAAACATATTGAGATTAAACATCATTTCATTAGGGACTATGTTCAGAAGGGTGTTCTCTCTTTAAACTTTGTGGATACAGACCATCAATGGGATGATATCTTTACAAAACCCCTTGCTGAAGATAGGTTTGAGTTCATTCTGAAGAATATCAGTATGGACTTATGTCCAGAATGAGAAGATAAGAATGTCTTACGTATGGCTAAGTTCTAAAATATGTTGGGATTATGTGTTTATAAGAAGTTCTGATAATGATCAATTAGAAGTTCTGATTCTGTTATTTCTAACGTTTCATTATCTAAGTTGATTCAGAATCTCTTTTAAAGCAAAACAGTTGTCACCAGTCTTTCCAGAAAATGAACACGTGTTCACTATTTTTGGACAAGCATGCGTGCAGTTGAGGAGACGCCGCCCTAGGTAACTGTGCAAATCATTTCATCCTGTCACTTTATCTCTCCTAACGTCATATCTCATTAAATGCAAATTGATGTCATGTTTTTCTGTAATCATTTCATTTAAACCATATTGCATTTATTATTTTCTTTTATTCAATCTTTTAAATACCTGTCTTCATCTTCATTTCATTTTTTTCACTCTCTCTCTTCATTCGTCCCTCACTTTTTGCATTCATTACATAAACCCTAGCTTGTGTCTGCAACTTAGCATCTCATCATGAATCCTTTGTCAAGTTCCTCAAGCCAAGCAGAAGTTTCTTCCACTCATCTGGTTTTCAGCAAGCATGGGTATGCTCCATTGAAGACTTGTTCCATTCCTACATCAGAAATGGAAGTTCTTTGTGAGTCTTCGGTGGATTTTGAGAATCTGAAAGCACATGGTTTCAAACCTGATGCAAAGATATTGGCACAAGGGTGGTCAAACTATCTTGATAGATTGGTTGGACCAATTTATCCGGCTCTTGTGAAAGATTTCTGGGCTCATGCAACGGTTACTCCAACTGCAATCATCTCCTTCGTGTTAGGGCATGAAGTTGTGATAACTGAGATGTTGATCAGGAAGCTGTACAACTTGGATGATGAAGAAGGATGCACTGGTCCTCTTCATGCCAGAGTTAGTTGGCTACAGGTTGAAAGACAAATATCGTATGCTACTGGTATTGAATCTCATAAAACTGGTACATTAAGGGCGTTCTATCAAGTTTGGGCTGAGATTATTCTGGGTTCTCTCCATCACAGAAGAAGATCGTTCTCCTCCTCTTACATTAGTCTTGATGACAAATATACTCTTTTCTGCATTGGAAGAAGAATTGAACTCAACATCTCCAACATTCTTTTTCAGAATTTGAAAATGGCTATTGAAGAGTCAAGAGATGAAGAACGTGAGAAGTATCCTCATCTTCCAAGAAATGCTATTCCTTTCGCCAGAATGATTTCAGACATTCTGATAGAAAGTGATTTGATGGACTCTCTAAGGACTATTGGAACGTCCAAATTCTTTGGAGTCATTCAAGGTCATGTCTTCAATGGTTTTGATCTGCTAAGATTGGAACTTATCAGGGAGTTAACTTCTGTTCCTGTAATCTTCCCAGATATTCTGACCAGAAGAATTCCTGTTGAAGGCTTTGCTACCGTGTTCCAAGCAGAACTTCACAAGGCTGTTAAGAATTACTTGGAAGCTTCTGTAAGAACTCAATCTTCTGTTGATCCTGCGTGGATTCGTGGAAGAGTGCTTCCTTCTCTGGTTGACCTTCAGAAGAAGGATCAGAAGAAGCAAGAAGCAAGGCTGAAGAGAAAGGCTCAAGAAGAAGAAGCCAAGAAAGCCAAGAAGCAAAGGGTCACCTTTGATCCTGTCAAAGTAAACTCCCAAGAATATCAAGATCAGCGCATCAGGGAATCTTTCCGTACTAAAAGTACTACAAATTTTCCCAGGCAAGTATACCAACCACCTCCTTCTGAACCTCAATCTTTTATCCAACCTCCTCCTTCTGAACCTCACAACACCTTCACCATTCCAAATCCTCCTCAACCATCTCTTTCTACACCTGTTTTGAACCCTACTCCACTAAATGTCTATCCTCCCACACCCACTGATATACCATCCTCATCAACCATCTCCGCAGATATTCCATCTTCTTCAACCACAGCAGTTCCACCTCTCCATCCCATCCTTTTCCTACCAGAAAGTCCAACCCATACTGCCTTCTCTACCCTGACTACAAACTCACCTTCAATCCTCCTGAACCTGAACCTCATATCTACCTAGAGTTGTTCAGACATGAAGTTATTAGTAGGCTGGATCTCTTGAAAGATGCCTTCTTCAATGATCTTGATGATGTTTCTACTAGAAATCTTTGGAGAAGTTTTCGCCAAGATTTTCAGGTTGGAGCCATGGCTGTTCAGAAGAGACTAGTGGCTGCTGCACCTGGTTATGTTGGATATCTTCTTGAAGTTGATGATGGAAAATATTTTCATCCTATCAGAAACAGGAGAGTTCTTGAGGAGAATATGTTTGTTGATGAGTTGCTGGACAATCCTTGTAGGGAGATTGTGGTATGGAGACCTAAGTATCCAATTTTGATTGGAGACTTCAAGTCACTGTTTGACTTTCTGAGGGAAAATCCTTCTGAGGAGGACCCCAATTTGGTCATTCCATAAGTTGTTGATCATCCAGAAGTTGAAGGTCCTTCTGCTCCAAGGAATCTTGCTGCCATTCTTCAAGCTCTTGAGAATGGAGATTCTGATCTTCCTGCTCCTGAGTATGAAGAAGATGCTTATATGGGAGAAGCTAATGCTGAAGATCATCCTGCTGAGACTATTCCTGTTGAGGAAAATCATGATGATGATCTGACAATGGAAGCTGCTGCTGAGATTGCTATCCCTCTGAACAGAAGTTGTGAAGCTTCTTCTGGTGAATCCTCTCTTCTGGTGAAGACTCTAGAGGTTATTCAGAAGAACCAAGCTGAGCTAGCTTCTCGTATGGACAAGCAAGAAGACATCAATGCTGAGTTCCGCTCTTTCATGGAGAGGCAGACTGAGAGCAATGCTAGGATTCATGACATGCTGGCCAAGATTATGTCTAAGCTAGGGTCGTCTTAGTCCTTTGTGTCTTAGTTGTTTTTCTTTGTTTCTTGCATCTGTCTTCTATGCATCTTCCTTGTACCTTCTGATAATTCTTTTTTGCAATCAATGAAAATTATCCTTTTTTCTCTCATATTATTTTGTTTTTCATCTGAATCTTTTGTGTTTTTGATGTTATGACAAAAAGGGGGAGAAAATGTGATAAATGATCTGATTTATATTATCAGTTGCTGGGAGAAAGTCTCCACATTTCTAATAGAATGTGCAAGTTCTATGTCTTTGAGTGTTTTGCAGGAAGTGAGGATATTCTTAAAAGCTCAACATGAGAAGCAAAGACATGGGAATTGAAGCAAGCTTCAAGATCAGAAGCAAGAAGGAAGAATGTTATGATATTCTGATGATAGAATATGCTCTAACTCATTATTATCCCTTAAATGTTCTGATGCATGTTTTGGATCTAAATATGCTCTGAAACATTATTGTCTTTGCTCTGATACATATTATATATTCTGATACATATTTTATGTTCTGATTCATTCATGCTCTGACTTTTGTTGTGTAGTTTGTTTTGTAACATTTCAGGATGTAGAGATGCTCTGATGATGCTCTGGTACATTCAACAATGTTCTGATACAATCTAGCATGCAATGATTCAAGAAGAAATTCAAGCTCTGAAGCTGTCCTATGGAAGCAAGATTCAGAAGCTATGAATGTTCTGAAAGATCTAAGCATATGTGATCGTCTCAACTGAAATGGAAAATACTCAGGGAAGTCCTTTAGTTATAAATTTCTTCTAGTATTTATTTCAGGGGGAGATTATTTATCTCAGGGGGAGATTGTTAATCTCAGGGGGAGACATATTCACACACTATGTATATATGCGTATGCTATAACTGTGTAATTGTCTTTAGCCGTCTGATATTCTGATTGCGAATTCATATCATTTATATATGTTTTTGTCATCATCAAAAAGGGGGAGATTGTTAGAACAAGATTTGTTCTGATCAATATTCTTAGTTTTGATGATAACAATGTATATGAATTTTGTATGAGATAATGTGGTACTCTAATACTATGCAATTTCCATTTTAGGAATTATATAAAGAGTATGCACAAAATCAGCGCAAGAAGCACTGACTCAGAAGGTTCAGCATGCAACATCAGAACATGGTCTGGAAAGACATCAGAAGATGGTCAAGCAGAATCAGAACATGGTCTATGGAAGCATCAGAAGAACTTGAGATCAGAAGCAGAAGCACTGAAGTTCTCATGGTATCACGCTAAGAAGCACTTCAAGGTCAGAAGACAAGAAGATGCTCTGCACCAAGCTGTTTGACTCTGATGATATTCAAACGTTGTTTACACAAACATCAGATCAGAAGCAAGTACAAGATGGCAGGCTACACTGACTGACAAAAGGAACGTTAGTAGCTATTAAAGGCAACGTCAGTAGACACAGCGAAAGCAAGGCTCGAGGTAGTTGACAAAAGAGTGAAACATTAAATGCAATGCTGAACGGATCACGCAAAGCATTAAATGCTCCCAACGATCATCTTCTCAAACGCCTATATATTGAAGTTCTGATGAGAAGCTGAATACAATACTTGCGCAAATATACAGAAACGCTGTCAAATTCAAAAAGCTCTCAAACTTCATCTTCAACCTCACTACATTGCTGTTGTAATATATTAGTGAGATTAAGCCTAAACTTAAGAGAAAATCACAGTTGTGATAATAGCTTTATAAGAAGCATTGTAACTCTTAAACGAATTTGTTTACATTAAGTTGTAAGAACTAGAGTGATCAGGTTGTTGATCAGTATACTCTAGAAAGTCTTAGAGGGTATCTAAGCAGTTTGTTCCTAGAGTGATCAGGTTGTGATCAGAATACTCTAGAAGACTTAGAAGTTGCTTAAGTGAAAAACCATTGTAATCTTGGGTGATTAGTGGATTAAATCCTCAGGTGAGGTAAATCACTCCAAGGGGGTGGACTGGAGTATTTTAGTTAACAACGAACCAGGATAAAAATCATTATGCAAATTGTTTTTATCTTACAAGTTTTAAAAGCTACACTTATTCAACCCCCCCTTTCTAAGTGTTTTTCTATCCTTCACTTATTTCATTCTATCTTGCAAAATTTTGTTTTTGAAATTAATAGATTTGAAACAAAGTCAAAAGTTGTTTTTCAAAACGAAAAGATAGAACATTTTCTTAAAACTCTTGAATACAGAGGTGAATGTTGACCCAGAGTCCCCAGAAGAGTTGGTTCTCGAAACAAGAAACGAAAGCACTAATAAATTTCATCCCCACAAAGCAGCTACGTCTTGACACAAGTTGTCTCTAGCCAATGATGTGTTTTCTTTTCGAAATGTGTTCCCCTTTTCAACGGGTTTTCTTCTCGGAATGAATCCTTTGATAATGAAGATTGATTTGAAGAGTATTCTCTTCCCCTGCAGGATCTGCATCCCTAAACAGAAGATATTATTGACAATCAAGCGAGTATATACACTGGTGTTGTCATGTTAAAGTTATTATGAATGGTTGGTCTCTCCAGTGTTGAGACAATTCATGTTAAATTTATTATGAATGCTTGGTCTCTCCAACGTCAACACAGTTCATGTTGAAGTTATTTCTCTCTTTTATGAATGATGAGTCACCCCAGCGTATGAGACAGTTCATTGAGAAAACCCATTGATTTCCTCCTCCAACATAAGAATGCAACCTATGGAAAAGAGTTAACCTTGTTATGTGTGAACCCATAGCTTGGTGTTATTATTGTTATGTGTGAATCCATAACATATCTTTGTCATTGCGAGGGGATCCGTAATTGAACCCTTTTTGTTCTAAGAGAATCCAGAACCCCTTCTTTTGTTACCTCGTTATGTGAGAATCCAGAGCCTGGTGATGTGTTATGTGTGAATCCATAACCCTTCTTTTGTGTCAAAAGGACTAATATTTACACCTGGTCCATTCTGTGAGAATCCTAAATTTACCAAAGTCTGTGACATTGTCCAGTTCCCAAGTGTCTGGGACTGTTTATCATGTGTCCCTAGTAGATTTGTTTCCTCCCTCCCAGTTTAAAGGAAGGATGTTGTTTATTTGTTTGTTCCATGTAAAAAGCAAAAAATATATGTTGCTTTCATATCATGCACGTGGGCTCTCAGGGTCTAAAATTGTGCTATCTTTTGTATTTAAGACCCTCCTACCGTGCTGTGACGAAGATTCCATCTTCCCCTCATCAGGTATCAGGAACTTAAATAGGAGCAGCCGTTGCACCCCAATTTTTGACCACTGAGATCCCACCTTATCTTAAATATTAGGATCATCATTGTCATTATAATCATCATGCATTTATCATTTTCTAACAAAAATACAAAAAAAAATTGTTGTTTGTTGCTTGTCTCCCAAGACAGGAGATTGATTAAGAAGAGACTGGGAAAATTAGGGTTTTGAGGCCCAAAAATAAACCCAACATTCTGCTATGATTCAAGGGATTCTCTAATCAATAACAAGGTCTAAAGATGGGTCAATGCAAGATCAATCACCTTCAAGTTCATCAGAAGCTCCAATTAGGGTTTTTGACCTAATTTCACTAGAGGGTTGACTTTTAATCAGGAGATGGTTCCAAGACTCAAAATATGATTCATGGGCATCCAAATCAACATTATAGTCCATTCATACCATTCATTTGAAGAGGAGAGCTTGATTCATTTGGAAATCACAAAACTGCAGTTCATTTTGGAAAAAGTCAACTATGGAAGTCAACCTCTGACTTTTGAGAAAAATAGTCAACAATGGACTTTTAAGGATCCAAATCATCATCATATGGATATTGAAGACATTTGATCAAAGAAAATTCAAATAATTCATCAAGAATAAAAAATTCAACAAAAAGTCAAAATTAAGGTTTTAAGTGAATTTTGACCTAATTTTGGGAACTCAAAATTTTGCTTGCACACTCAAAAATCTCCCAACATGAAAGTTGTAGATCTTGACAAAACAAAAAACTTATCACATTGGAACTTTTTGCAAAAAATGATTATTTTGAGAGGTATGGAATTAAGAAGATAATTTTCAAAAGACTTGGAGAAATTTTCAAGTGTTTTACTTGGATATTTTTCTTAACTTTATGACCATTTTTCTCAATGATCCAAAAAGAGTTTGAGGAAACTTTCAACAAATGAATTGAAATATGTAGCAAGGGCTTTCCAAAGAGATAAGTAGCATGAAAATCCATGGCTCCATCCATGAGATATGATTTTGTGAAGAAGGCACCATGAACAGTTGAAAAATGAAGATGAACATGAAGAACAAGTTTGAATTTGGTTCAAATCTGAAAGAATCTTCAAAGTACAGCCACTCTAACTTATTTAACACACCATAATCAGAAGATTACACACTATTCAGATTTAAGAAGATTGAACAGGGGCAGCTGTCATACCCCAAAATTTGCCCATCTCATTTCATCTTCAAGGGTTCAAGGCTTAATGGTTAAACTCAAGTCACTCTCTCCTAATCAAAGGGTTTTGACATTAGGGTTTTGGATTTGCTAAGGAGATAAGATGTATCAAGGGTTCCAATGGATTTCATATGGTTTATCAGGGTTCAAGGAATCTCCATGTTAAAAGTCAAGCTTCAATTCCAAGGATTTGCTCATTCAAATGCTCAGATGATCCACAACCGACTAGTTTGACCTAAAAGTCAACTATAGTCAAAATACAGTCAAACTTCAAGACTTTTGGTCAACATCAAGTATTTGAGGTTATATACATCATTTGATTAAAGGTTGATCATGATTCATTAATAAAAACCCAGAAATTAACAAAGTCAAAAGTTCAAATTAGGGTTTTTTTAAACTAAAAAGTCAACTGTACTTTGACTGGCCATAACTTTCACATGGAGTATAAAAAATTTCCCAACCAAAGCCTATTCTGAAGGAAATTGGATTTTCTACAACTTTGTCTCTCACATGCCAATGCTAGAAATGCTTCATTCAAGAGATATGGTCCAATACATTACAAGTCCTCCAAAAAGGTCATCTTTTTCAAAAGCCCATAACATGAGCATGGAAACCTCAATGGAGATGAAACCAAAAGGAGTGTTTAAAGGACTCTTTTAGATTTTCAAAAAGTCTTAGAACATGGTCATAGGGCAAAAATTGAAGGAGATACGAGGCTCAAAAGTTGGTCGATTTTGGTGAAATACATGAAACCCTAAGTGAAGAATTTTGGATTCCTTGGTTAATGGGCCTAAGATTTTCATTTCAAACATGTCCATGACCCATCATTTGACCTCTAAATCCATCCCCATATTTTTATCATTTTTATTTATATTTATTTGAATTTTAGTCAATTAAAAGGCAAATAAATTAAGTAAAATTATAAAATAAATGGATAAAAATCTATGGCTTTGGTTTGGATCATTTAAAAGCCCAAATAATATTTCCGAAGGGTCCAAATTCTTGCTAGCTTGGTGGTGAAGGAAAATCACCCAAAAAAAGAGAAATATTTCATGCATATTCATGCAAAATTCCAAGGGATCAAAACTCAATAGTCCAAGCCCATTAGTAACCCTAATGCACTCACATATATACTCATAACATGTGCAGACCTAGGGGGACGGAAAGAGAGCAAGAGCATTAGGGTTTCATAGCTTGCAAGCTTTCAAGAAAACTAGGGCAAGGAAGATTTTCTACTACAGCCTTTCCCAGTTAATTTCAAGCATTTCATCTCCTTCATGAGATCATTAGGCACCATTCCCAATCGTTCTTGAAGTTTCAAAGTATCCAGAACCGTCCCTTTAAGCTCGCATTGGTGTAATAAGGTTTGAGTTTCCTAATCTGCAATTTACGTGTTATAAACAAGTTTTATGGGTTCACACATGCTTATGCTAGTGTTTAGAGTCAGTTTGACGTTCTGTTCGTAAGGTTTAACACAGGAATCATGAACCACCATTGTTGAGGTAAGGTTGAGATCCCTCGTCGGGTTCATGTTTTCAGTGGTTTTTAGATCAAACAAAGGTCGTATTCTTGATCAGGGGATAATTTTAAGGTGATCTGGGCTTGTAGTTTTCTTCCTTGGTCGTGGTTTTTGCAGGTTTGAAATCTCAGAATCTAGCTAAGGAAATAGGTTGCAGGAACCATAGCTAATCCGCGTGCAAAATCGTAGCAAATAAAAGGCCATGGCTGAAGGTAGGAGATGAAGACCGCGTGGAAGCTACGTGCGATTTCATTCGCCGGTCAACAAAACCAAGGCATGCTTTCCAGTTCTCATTGGCTGCGCGCGAAACGAAGGGGCCCTACCGTTGACTGAGTTTGATTTTTCAATTAGTTGATGTTTTATATTTAAGTTTTCTGAATCGTTTTTATATCAGCCAACTATTCCAGCACAAATGGCCTGTACAGCAAGCGCGTTACCCAAGGGACCTGGGATCGATCCCCAGCGTCCCACCTCTTACTATTATTTTACAAATTATTTCTTCATAGATCCAGCGCTTGCTCTCATCATCCGCCCACCATACACCTTCGCTATGTACCATTGGATTTCTACTAACCCAGATCCAACGCTCTCAAGAATGCAAGCACACCATGGACCGTCTAGAGTGCACCACACAGGATCTACGCCAGCCAGGTTTTATTATTCTTTTTTGTTGTATGTTGTTTTTTTGTTGTTTTACTTATTTAGTTTTAATAATTTTCCACTTATCAATTAAACTAGGGTTAGCAAACAATTCATTTACATTTATTTTCTTAATTAAGTTATTAGAATGATTTAATCATGGGTTAAATTTAATTATTTGATTTAATTTAGATTAATAATTAACTTAAAATTAGGTTAATAATATAATTTAGGTTAGGATTAATTTATTAATCGTTTTGATCGAATCAATCGATCGCGACGGTTAATAATGAATTATTTAATTAATTAAATATTAATTAAAATAAGGTTTATTTTGCTAAAAGGTTTTAACCGAATAAATCGGTTACGATGATTAGCAATTTTCATAAATTCGTTATTTGTTTTAATCAAACCTATTGATTACGATAATTAACGATAATTGAAATCCTTCACTAATTTATTAATCGTTTTAGTCAACCCAATTGATTGCGATGATTAATAATAAAATAATTCAATTCCCAAAACAATTAAAATAATTAAAACACATCAATTTGATAATGGTGATAATCGAATCAATCGATTAGAATAATTAGCAGTTCTCTATTTATCTGTTAATTATGGTGATCAAACCTATTGATCATTGCGATTAATAGAACAAATTAAAATCAGGGTTGTACGCAAAATTTTGAAACACTCTTTCATCTACAAAACTACGGATTTTCAATACTGCGATAAGGTAATTCAAAATACCTTGCAAACTGCGAATTTTAAAACTACGATAAGGTAATTCAAAATACCTTCAAATACATTCATATCTAATTCTAAGGCGTACAACCCTGCCCCGAACTACGTAGACTCTGATCCTCCATAAGGAGGTACGTAGGCACTTGGATAACCAAGGCGAGTCCCCTTTCCCAAAATCTCACTTTTCACCCTATTCATTTCCTTATCTATAAACTTTAACATCTTTAGCCACAAACCTTTTCCTTAAACTCAAAACCTTAGGAAAGGGTTAAGGGTGCCTAACACCTTCCCTTGACCCAAATATAATAACTTACCCCGAATCTCTTAATTGCGCAGGGTTTCCTATTCGCCCTGATAGAATAGGTGGCGGCTCTAAAATCTATATTTTTAGGGCAGGTTGCTACACAATCCCCTAACCAAAAATCACATTTTTCCTCCATTAAAGCTTCATGTAAGCTCATAACCTGTCAAAACCAAAATCAAACACTTTCAAACCAAAATAGCCTTTCCAATAGTTTCTATTAATCATATAGAAGCTATCCATAACCTCTAAACACTTGCAGAACTCCCCAAACATAAAATCACCATTCAAAATTTCACAAAAATGTCTCTTTGAACCAAAGTTGGGATTTTGAAATTTACTCGTGCATTTTCTGGCCTTTTGTGTTGGATACCTTCTAAACATAATTTAGAAGCTATCCAAACACTTGCTTCGCTTATGTAACAACTGGAATCAAGAGATCCAACCATAACTTTTTTGCTTTGTAGGTGAAATCGAATTTTAAGTTGCAGGCATTTGTGGACAATTCTGAGCATTGCAATAGCTCCCTGGTGGATCATTGAAGCTAACTGAGCCCTTAAGTCATTCCCAGGTCCCCTCAATCTCTCTGCTCGACCCCATTCTCAGAGGTAAGAACCATGAACTTGAGCATTCTTATTTGAGCATTATTTTGATTAATTCTTGTTACTATTCTGTTCATAATCATGTGAGGAATGAAAGCCCTAACGTTTTAGGGATTTATTGTTAAAATTCATAGTTTAGTTTTGAATCTTAGTTCTAGGGTTCTTGCGAATTTCTGGAAAATTAGAGAGTTTGATTATGTTTAAATGATTGTTAGTGGCATGGTTAGGTTGGTTTGTTAATTCTGAACATGTTAGCATTTTACTTTGTTAAAAATGATTGAGAAATGATGAGTTTGAAAGTCACCTTTGATGATGTTGTTGTTGTCTGCATGAAGAAGATGAAGTTCCTGGGTTTTTCAAATTTAAATTTTGGCGCGCATGTTTTAAATATATTATTTGGTTTCCATCCCTTGAACGATTACATCGTTCATCTCAATTGGTAATGTGTGTTTGTGTGTGAAGCGTGCCCAGGGTCTGGGGTTCGAATCCCCCTCGCCCAAAAAAATTTATTATTTCATTATTTAAAAGTTAATAAAAAACATGTCTTTTATGTTAAGAAAATCAACTAAAAATTGTTTTGTTTTTTATTATTTCTTCAAATGAACTTTGTGTATTTTGGTACATATATGTTTAGGGTTAGAATAGAAGCTCTTTGACTTTCTTCATGTATCTTTTAGACCATTTCTCTTAAAGAAATTGGTATTTAACAATTAAAATTAATTAGGTTTAGGTGTTTATGTTTAAAACCTAATTTGAAGCCCTAATTTGAAAAACCTAGGTTTAAAACCCTAATCTAAAAACATGTTGATCTTTGCTCATCCATGAATAATTAAGTTAGTTATCTTTTACATTCTTGTTGATTTAATCCATGTTTTGTACTTAATTGTTATTTTAATCATTATCTTGTTAATTCATCTTATGTATTGTTTATCTAACCCCCATGTTTATTTATCACATCAATCATTCATCATTCATACATAAGTTTGAATCCAAGGGTTTAGATACATCCATCTCTCTTACTTGTTGACTATCATACTCACTTGTCTGTTCTTGTGTCACATGACATTAAACACACACTTGAGGTATCCATTGTTGAATGCTTAAGATTGTCTGTTATTGTCCAAAAAGGATGGGAATATTCTTTACTAAAATTGTCAAGGTACTCAAACTCTTTTCCCAAATCTATTTTATCCTATGTTAAAGTATTGTTAAAGCTTTTTAATTTGTTTTTTCAAATGGTTTTGTATTCTTAAAGCTCAACCAAACCCTTTGTTTTTAAACCTTGGCACTAAGAGTAGAATTATTCCCGGTGAAACTATTCTTAGTCCATTGACCTTTGTATTGTTAAAGCTAGGTCTTTTGTTTTTAAACCTTGGTGTTAAGAGAAGAATTATTCCCGGTGAAACTTCTCCTAATCTATTGAACTTGTATTTTAAAGCTTGGTCCCTTTTTATTATGAAATTGTTAAGTATTTTAAAGCTTAACCTTTTACACTTATTAGGTATTCTAAAGCCTAATCCCTTTTTAAACTTGTTAAGTATTTTAAAGCTTAACTCTCTTTTAAAAACTTGTGAGTATTTTAAAGCTCACACCCAAAAAGATTTTGGCCACTTTGGCCCCCTTTTATTTTACTTTTTAAGAGGAACTACAGAAGCTCTGACTTACCTATTGCACCTAAGGGGTATGTAGGCCTAAGATGTGATATCTTATCGAGCTCACTTTAAAAAACTTCTTTTTCCATCCCCACCCTCTATTTCAAACAAGTTTTTCACATAGGATTTTCAAAAATGTATAAACAAAAGATAATAACACAAAACAAAGAGGTTCTCATGGAGTACCATGGATATGAGGGGTACTTAAAACCTTCCCCTTGTATAACAAACCCTCCATAGCCAGAACTCTTATAAGTTTATTAGTTTTGATTTTAAAAACTTTTGTGGGTTTTATTCGCTCTTTCACCCATTATTTTTTGGAAACAATAAAGTGCTGTGGCGACTCTGTTTAAAATGAGCTAAGTCTTTCCCATGACTCTAGTCTCACGAATTTCACCGTTACAAATACCACTAATGTAACACCCCATTTCTACCTGGTAATTAATGTAAAAATAAGAGTATAAAAATTTCATCAAAAGAAATGGGACATCACATTTTCAACTTTAAAACTACGGCATAAACCTCATGATAACCGATACATAACACTTTTAGGAGAAGTCAGGTAAACTCATCACAACATGCTTTGTTCTTTAAAAATAACATCTCTTTTTATTATACGCAGCGGAGTCATAACATTCGACTTTATAAACAAATCATCTTTATTCAATTAGAACCACTTGAAAACTTCGTAGTACTTCTTATTATTCAACTTGGAACTCAACAACTAAGATAATAACAACATTGAAACAACATCGTTAATATCCCCCCGAGTGCTACGTATCAGAGCGACACACCAACTTGGACTCGATGAAGCTACTAAATCTTTATCACTGCGTATCACTTGCACGTTACCCGTATAAAGGTAACGACAAAACAAAGAAAGGGTGAGATATCGAATCAATATAAACAGGAGTATGATAAACAGTATATTAGATTAGAGTCATACAAAATCCCACCACTTCATACTAACAATATAACAGCAAGCAACAAACAACTTAATAATAACAACACGACAATTTAATCAACCAACACATCAACATAGCAACTGAAATTAACACCAATTAGTAACAACAACAACCTTAATACACAACTCAAAATGCGACTCAACTGTGCTCATGCATGTGGTACCATTGGAGCAGAACTCCCAATTTAAAAATCCGCCAGGTTAGCGAGGCGTCAACAAGGCATAAGCCTTCAACTTATTTTACCAATCCAGGCAAACGTGGTGAGCATTAGCTCCTACTTAAAAATTGTCAATCCAGGCCAACTTAATAATGCTATGATATGCATGCGACAACAACCGCAACATCAACTTAATCAACACAACACAACAACGACAAAATGCAACAACGACAAACAACTTAATCAACATTGGTCACAAGGCCGGAAACTGCAAAACAGCTTAACAATGTTGGTCATAAGACCTGCAACTTAATCAACGCATCAACAAAAAATTATAACAAAAACAACTCAACAACTTCGTTAGTATTGTACCAATAAATAGAGGCACTCATCACATTTCAACTTTGGCCTTAGGCCTACAACTTTATATCAACATGTCAACAACAACTTCATTCAACAATAGGTATTTAGGACAACATATTCAATAGCAACTCATTGACAGCACAATTCCATAAACCGGAATAATTTAACTGCATCTGCAAATCAACTTATTCGACATAATTATAATAAAACAAATCAATCATAATTGCCTATTAGTATACACGACTTACTCCGACAATTTTCAACAAAGTCCGAACAACTAATTTTGTCGCTTAATTTGGCTAATTCTACTTTGCAGTACTGTTTTTAGTGCACTGCTATTACTACTAATTAATTATATTGTTCCTGTTACTCATTCTCACTGCTTCTAGTTAATCAACTTACTGATACAAATAATTTCCTGCTACCTAAACTACACTGTCCATAATTTCCTGTTTCTGCTAAAAGTCCAGTTTCTGCTAAATTAATGTTTTCGGCCAAATTGACTATCCTGGTATCTCTATGATCAATTCATTAAATTATTTATCCACTATATCATTTGCTACTAAATATTATATATTATTTCACTAAGTCATTAATTATATTATACCAAACCATGTCTTAATTAGTACAGACGTGGCCAAAAGAAAAGGAACAACCAAAATCATAAAATAAAACATGCTAGGGCACCCACCACATTCATAACACCCCCAGGGACGCTTGTCCCCTTGCTTGGGACGTCCACCGTTCATCTAGGTGGCCTATGCCACTTTATTTGCATGTATGGTGCGCCCACCCCTCAAAGGTGTGGCCCCCGCCCCTCATCTTTTCCTCTCCTCTTCTTCTTCCAGTTGTTTTTACATGTTATGCATCCTTTTCTTCAGCCGTTCCATTCATTCCCCAATATAACAATAATCAATTTACAGTTTTCGATTAAATCGACAACATCCAAACACACAATAACTTACTATCTAGAAATAGTTCAATCCATCATAGAACAACATAACCAACAGAACTACAACATATATAAACCAATTTATTTTTCAACGTAGATCAACAAACACAGTGGCAATAATATATACAACCCAACCCACATACGGTCTATCATATACTCGGTTATAGAGATTAAACCCCACCCTTACCTCGGAATGACAGTCTCTCCATAATTTTATGGTCGAATCTGATTTGCCGCAGCTTTTAATTTCCGTGCTCTGCAACTTCCGTGTTCTTCTTCTCTACAAACCCTTGTTCCTCTTTTACACTACGTACAATACCAAAAACCTATTTCCTATTTTCTTTTTAATTCCAACCACTCAAAAATTATATTCCTAATGGGCCTATTATTTACACCTCCTTATATCCTATTTAACACATAACAACTAAATCCAACTAAATAAAATAACATTCTCATAAAACTAATATTATTTCTAATATTAGTTCTCCGACTAATCCGACCATCCACTTAACAGCTCTAATCAACATATCAATCAAATTACGCCTTTAGAATAATACCGATAATTCCCAACTTTGACTAGTTCCAACAAATAAATCCTTAATTGATTTAATTAAATAATTAATTAAATTCGGGGCCTTACAACTCTCCCCCACTTAGGATATTTTCTTCCTCGAAAATCTATCTGACACCGTCCTCAACTCTACTTCCAACTCTTCGGTCCTCAATTGTGTTTGGCAAAACTTCGACTACTACAACAACTCAACATAGTTTGAATCCAAAATATAAATGATATTCATTCAACACCTTCGCGATAGTAGTAACAACTACCATTCTCTTATACTTGACTATACAACATCGCATCCTCATCTCAACAACATTCTCGATATAGCATTCACCACTTTACTCACCATCAAGATAGCAAGATACATCTATACCATCCAACACGATTTCGTCCACTATCAACAAGAGATTAAGGGTGATCAAGTCCTAAATTGTCAATAGATAGCTGACAACCATAATGGAGTATAAACCATAGTTACCAATTACAACAGTGTTCCTTTAGAACTTATACTCACGTCATCAACAACACTAGAATTCAATAACTTCCAAAATCATTCAAAAATACTAACGACGACGTCTTGCACCTACCTACTAAAACACCTTTGATGATACATCAACACAAAATTCCTGTACACCATTATCAACACTTCTTAATTACTGAAATCATACTCATCTCTTTGCATTTCCAACTCTTACTTGCGATTCAGAATGTTTCAACAACTTCAACATATTTTTCACCACTTACCAATAATCCTATAGCATGGTCTACAACAATTCTTCACTTAATCACTGATCCAACATCGACATCTTACGCAAGGTTGCTCAAACAACAACTCCATAGTCTATCCGCAGTGCTGGAACATCGCAACTTTCTAAATTCCATCTTCTAGAAATAACCGTCAATTACGTCTAATCATCCTCCTTCAAGACACTCCAACTTAATTAACAACCAAAGTCTTAAATCCAAGTCACCTCCGATTCGGGAAATAACAAACTCCAATAACACTTGCACTGTCGCCATCAATAGAATACTAACATCCTACAACCGAAACATATCCGAGAAGCATAGCTTATCCCCCACGTAGCTTCAAACCAATTCCTGCAACAAACAACCAGAAAGAAACAAGTACCGATAGTGTTTCACACACTTTTCGCGTACTAAGGGATAAACAACATTAGACAACTTTAGCCGGACGGACCGACTTGCTCTAATAACACTAATGTAACACCTCATTTTTACCCAGTAATTAATGTAAAAATCAGAGTATAAAAATTTCATCAAAAGCAATGGGATATCACATTTTCAACTTTAAAACTATGACATAAACCTCATGATAACTGATACATAACACTTTTAGAAGAAGTCAGGTAAACTCATAACAACTTGCTTTATTCTTTAAAAATAACATCTCTTTTTAAATATACACAGCAGAATCATAACATTCGACTTTATAAACAAATCATCTTTATTTAATTAGAACAACTTGAAAACTTCGTTACTTCTTATTATTCAACATGGAACTCAACAACTAAGATAATAGCAACATTGAAACAATAGTGTAAACACCCCCCGAGTGCTACGTATCAAAGTGACACACCAACTTGGACTCGATGAAGCTACTAAATCTTCATCACTGCGTATCACCTGCACGTTACCTGTATAAAGGTAACGTCGAAACAAAGAAAGGGTGAGATATTGAATCAATATAAACAGGTGTGTGATAAACAATATATTAGATCAGAGTCATAAAAAATCTCACCACTTCATACCAACAATTTAACAGCAAGCAACAAACAACTTAATAACAACAACATGACAATTTTAATCAACCAACACATCAACATAGAAACTCAAATGAACACCATTTTGTAACATTAACAACCTTAATACACAACTCAAAATGCGACTCAACTCTGCACAGGCATGTGGTACCTCTGAAGCAGAACTCCCAACTTAAAAATCCGCCACGTTATCGAGGCGTAAGTGATCGCGACTTTACGTGTCTATTAGTCGGGATAACTGCAAGTGCACAGTCGTGTCGTGTAGTTTTAAAAGATATCGAATCCACAGGGACTATAAATCGACCTACCGTTATCTAAAGTTACTATGTAAAGCTAAGGCTGATGATATTTGGGTTTTTTATAAATGGGGAAACTAAAATCCTAAATCTAAATAAAATATAATAACAAATGGATATCAGTATGTATTTCATCTAACTTAGGTGATCCGAAAGTCCATTGGCTATGGTGTTAATTCAATTAAAGATCTTTATTAATTCTATTGATTAAAAGTCCTCCTCTCAAACTGTCGCTCTATTGATTCAGACTACGATCCTAACTCTTAATGTAAGCTTTCGCCATCCTACCAGATTTAGAATCGCTTTTTGAAAACAACGTAATTAATAAAATGTTTGTTTTATGAAGTCGTTATCTACTTAAATCTCCTAATATTAAACTCTCGCTCTGTTGACTCGGAACATGCTAATATCCCTAACGTACGCTTTCGCCATCCCGCGCGGGTATAAAAACACTTTTTGAAAATAAATAAGTTCTAATTAGTTCTAATACGCTTTCGCCATCCTTAAAACTAATGTCTTATGTCTACTATCCAGTTAAAGATCTCAAACTTTCGCTCTATTGATTTTAACCTTTGACCGTCTTAAGACCTCAAACTTTCGCTCTATTGGTTTTAAGACTTACTAATTAAATTAGACATACAAACCAAAAACAAGTGATATTTAATAAAACATAATTAAGCCAATTTATTTCGGATCCCTTTGGTTAGAGTACTTTACATACCGACATCTAAATAAATTAGCCAGACATATTAATACGGTTAAACATGCATAGATTCATTTGGTTTATAATAAAAGGCATGTTAAATGGCATACAATATGTCATGCAATAATAATATAAATAAAGGCGGTAAATAATAAACCTGAAATAAAATAAATCTAAATTGAATTGAATCTTGAAGTACTCGAACTTCCACCACAGGTTGGCTGGATCGTTCTTCAGAAATTATTCAGCGTAAATTAAACAAGGAAATTAAAAACCAAATCTAACGTAAGGTTAGATCCGTTAAAGGTTCACAATAATTTCCGGTGTAGAAATTATTGTGAGAAAAGATGAACAAGAATTAAAAACAATTACTGGAAGAGTAAAATGCTGGAATGAAAATAATACTGAAAGCTATGGCTGGGACTAAGCATGGTCCAACCCTTTTTCACTTTGTAGAAGCCTCTATTTATAATGAGAAATGTGGTAACTACTTCTTCACGTGTGCCTCTTTCTTCCCTGATAATTTAGGAACGATTTTGACTTGGAAAGAGTTGGAGACATGCGCCTTGCGTGAGAAAGGAGTGGAGAAAATAGTGGAGAGATGGAGACGGGCGTCTCCATTTGTTGAACGTGGCCACTTGTGTGAGAAAGAAGTGGAGAAAATAGTGGAGAGGTGGAGACGGGCGTCTCCATTTGTGACGTGGCTACTTATGTTGGGCTTTGGGCCTTCGGAGACGGGGGTCTCCAACTTTGGAGACGGGGGTCTCAGTTTGGAGACGGGGGTCTCCATTTGGAGACGGGGGTCTCCCTCTGTTTTCGTGGATTGGGCTTTTAGCTTGCACAATTGGGCCTTCTTTGCACCCCTTTCTTGCTTCAGCACCCCTTTTCCATCTTTTAGGCACAAATAGTAGTGATTTTAGCTCCATTTCTTTCCTTTTCACAAATAGTCCTCAAAACGAACATAAAACCTAAAACAATGAAAATACCAGCATAATACCAACATAAAGCAACATAGTTAAGATAAAATAGGGAAATAATATATGTAATTCAAGCCAAATAAACGATACATTTTCGCGTTATCAAATACCCCCACACTTAAACCATTGCTTGTCCTCAAGCAATCAACCACACGGTAAAAGAAAATGATTAAGCAGGATTTGAAACAAGGGCATGACACGACTCCTAATCATATTTATGTTAGGCAAATGTTACATCGATAGGAAATAGATATCAACACCAAGGATACAGTAACGACACAATGTAAAAAAAACTCCCTCCTTATACAAACCAATTCGAATTATGTCATTATAACTCAACCTGTATCTCTCGTTTTCTTTTCACTCTTTTCATTCAAGCGCAATCACATTAAGCCCGTTATCCGTACACGCACATAGTAGGGAAATCGGTTAGCGACTATGATCCTTTTCTTTTCTTTAGCACGGGGTTCTGGTTTTTTAAATGGCGAAGCCCCATATTTCTCAACTGCGGTTGCGGGGGATCAGACCGTAGTCCACCCTACCAAGCCCAGTACCAGTGACCTCTAGGCCAACCAACAGTGGGTGCTAATTAAAATCTTATGGGATAAGCAACCGTTGGGCTAAATGACCGGGTGAGGGTCACCTAACTTAGAAGGTTATTCTTCAATTAAATCATTAATATATTAAAAACAAGATCATTCACTTATATTCATCGACTCCCTACGTAGTTTGTGCTTAAGATGGTGCCGACTGCTAATATAAACTACTTAAGAGCTACTTTGAAAACTTGAGCCTAAGGTCTCGGCATAATGGCTACTCAAATTGATATCACATAATTAGGGGGTTTAGGGTGTCAGGACGGTACCAATGTTATTGAAACATTCCCAAGTCTTTCTAACAAAGCCTAAAGTGTGACGACCTAAATACTTTCAGAGCGTGCATGCCATGTATCAAAAACCAAATAATTTTTGTTGGTGGAATAAAATTTTAAATTTCGGGGAAATTCAATAGCAACAGAAAATCACGTATAAAGACTCGACAACATAACTAGGATACAATAATTAAAGCAATAAATGAAAGCGGTAAAGCTTCTCCCCCACACTTAAACCAAACATTGTCCTCAATGTTTCGATCCAAGATGGAGAAGAAAAGACAGAACCTATATGGATGCAACCGGCGGGTTATCACAACCAAATCTGCTCCGCGTCCGGAGGAAATATATTCTCTTATCATGCTCATCAACGGTGTCACCACCAGCAGCAACACTCGTAGGAATGTGCGTGGAGACCCATTCATCTTTGAGATGATCGTCTATAGATTTTTCGCCTAGATATGGCCGAGACGTGACAAGTGATCCATATCTTTATTATCTGCAAGTTCAAACGACAAAAGGAAAACATTAAACTGAAAACTCGTGGGTTGCCTCCCACACAGCGCTTTGTTTAACGTCAATAGCTCGACGGCTTAAGAGTGCAAGCACTCAGGGTGGTTCTCTTGAGAATGACTCCTCGGTTGAACTTTTAGAAAACCTCGTTTTCCATGGCCACTTATCAAGCCATCTCACATATCCCTCACCTTTTCTTTTCTTTCTTCTATGGGGTGGTTCATTCATTTGAAATCGTGGTGGCGGTTCTGGATTGATCCTAAGTATCAGTTTTTCAAGTTCGGGCTTAGTGATATTATCCACAACCTCAAAGATTAACCTTAACCTCTTATCACTAACGATATCCTTAGTTTCATGGACGTCTAAATTTCTCTTTTTATGCAAGACTTCAAATAAAGGTGCATTAGTGTGGATATTTTCCAATACCTTCACATACATTATGGATTTGGAGTCTACCTTAGCTTCCATAAAACTTTGCGGGAAAGAAATCGGTGGGGTATAGGGAAGAGGAATAACAATAGGTGTTTTCCTCTCTACCTCTTCTACAACCTCCCTTTCAGATGGTGTTGGTGGATTTTTCTTAATCTCCACTCTTTTCTCACTAGAAATCTCTTCAACCACATTATCACTCTCCTTAATCTCATAATCATTCTCCTCAATCTCATTATTACTCTCCTCAGGAATTTCAATTTGTTCTTCACTAATGGTTATGTCAATATACTCCTCAAGTAAGTATCCTAGTGGCTTTTGTTCAAGTTGGGCGATTTGAGTCTCTAATGCCATGTTGTGGGTCGCGAGGGACTCAACCATAGTGGTCAGTTGCCTAAGGGTTTCATTGTTTTGAAGACTTTGTTTGATAAACTCTTGGTTTTGAACGGTTTGTGTCTCTACAAAGTGCTCCATCATGGCTTCTAATCTAGAGTGAGTTAGCGTCTCGTCGGGATCCTCCATTGATGTTTCGAAGTTAAAATTATGGGATTCTTGAGGTTCTTCAAAGGGAGCTAGCGTTGCACTTTGTGTTTCCTCAAAGTGCTTCGTCATCATAGATTCTAGCCTAGAGAGAGTTTGTGCTTCAATGAATTCCTCCATTAAGTTTTCGAGGTTGGGTTTATGATAATCTTGCGACTCCTCAAAATGTTGGGCGTGGAGATCATAGAGGAAATTTGGTTGATGATAAGTTGGCGTTGCATTGAAATCCTCTATTAATGCTTCGAGGTTAGAATTATTGGAATCTTGTGGTTCCTCGAGGTAGGTTAGCGTCGCATTTTGTGTTTCCACAAAGTTCCTTGTCATCATAGATGTTTCATTAAAATTTTCCATTATTATTTCGAGGTCAGATTTATGGGGTTCTGGCGACTCCTCAAAATATTGATTGTGGTGATCGTAGAGGAAATTCGGTTGAGGATAGGTTTGGTTGGGATTATAAAATTCTTGCGATTCCTCAAAATGTTGGGATTGGTGATTGTAGAGGGAATTCGGTTGAGGATAAGCTAGTGTCGAATTGTAATCCCCAATTAATGTTTCAAGGTTTGGGTTGTAGGTTTCTTGTCGTTCCTCGAAATGTTGAGATTGGGAGTTGCAGAGGTAATTTGGGTGAGAATGAATTGGTGGCGCAGCATTGAAATTCTCCAATAGTATTTCGAGATCGGATTTATAGGATCCAAGTGATTCCTCGAAATACTGGGAGTGGGGGTTATAGAAAAAGTTTGGGTGATACATAGTAGTAAATGAAAAGAAAGAAAGAAAAAAAAAAGTGCCTTAGTCTCTACGGTGTAACAGCGAGTTACGATATCGACTTGAATAGTCCCCGGCAACGGCGCCAAAAACTTGATCGCGACTTTACGTGTCTATTAGTCGGGATAACTGCAAGTGCACAGTCGTGTCGTGTAGTTTTAAAAGATATCGAATCCACAGGGACTATAAATCGACCTACCGTTATCTAAAGTTACTATGTAAAGCTAAGGCTGATGATATTTGGGTTTTTTATAAATGGGGAAACTAAAATCCTAAATCTAAATAAAATATAATAACAAATGGATATCAGTATGTATTTCATCTAACTTAGGTGATCCGAAAGTCCACTGGCTATGGTGTTAATTCAATTAAAGATCTTTATTAATTCTATTGATTAAAAGTCCTCCTCTCAAACTGTCGCTCTATTGATTCAGACTACGATCCTAACTCTTAATGTACACTTTCGCCATCCCACCAGATTTAGAAACGCTTTTTGAAAACAACGTAATTAATAAAATGCTTGTTTTATGAAGTCGTTATCTACTTAAATCTCCTAATCTCAAACTCTCGCTCTGTTGACTCGGAACATGCTAATATCCCTAACGTACGCTTTCGCCATCCCGCGCGGGTATAAAAACACTTTTTGAAAATAAATAAGTTCTAATTAGTTCTAATACGCTTTCGCCATCCTTAAAACTAATGTCCTATGTCTACTATCCAGTTAAAGATCTCAAACTTTCGCTCTATTGATTTTAACCTTTGACCGTCTTAAGACCTCAAACTTTCGCTCTATTGGTTTTAAGACTTACTAATTAAATTAGACATACAAACAAAAAACAAGTGATATTTAATAAAACATAATTAAGCCAATTTATTTCGGATCCCTTTGGTTAGAGTACTTTACATACCGACATCTAAATAAATTAGCCAGACATATTAATACGGTTAAACATGCATAGATTCATTTGGTTTATAATAAAAGGCATGTTAAATGGCATACAATATGTCATGCAATAATAATATAAATAAAGGCGGTAAATAATAAACCTGAAATAAAATAAATCTGAATTGAATTGAATCTTGAAGTACTCGAACTTCCACCACAGGTTGGCTGGATCGTTCTTCAGAAATTATTCAGCGTAAATTAAACAAGGTTAGATCCGTTAAAGGTTCACAATAATTTCCGGTGTAGAAATTATTGTGAGAAAAGATGAACAAGAATTAAAAACAATTACTGGAAGAGTAAAATGCTGGAATGAAAATAATACTGAAAGCTATGGCTGGGACTAAGCATGGTCCAACCCTTTTTCACTTTGTAGAAGCCTCAATTTATAATGAGAAATGTGGTAACTACTTCTTCACGTGTGCCTCTTTCTTCCCCGATAATTTAGGAACGATTTTGACTTGGAAAGAGTTGGAGACGTGCGCCTTGCGTGAGAAAGGAGTGGAGAAAATAGTGTAGAGATGGAGACGGGCGTCTCCATTTGTTGAACGTGGCCACTTGTGTGAGAAATAAGTGGAGAAAATAGTGGAGAGGTGGAGAAGGGCGTCTCCATCTGTGACGTGGCTACTTATGTTGGGCTTTGGGCCTTCGGAGACGGGGGTCTCCAACTTTGGAGACGGGGGTCTCAGTTTGGAGACGGGGGTCTCCATTTGGAGACGGGGGTCTCCATTTGGAGATGGGCATCTCCCTCTGTTTTCGTGAATTGGGCTTTTAGCTTGCACAATTGGGCCTTCTTTGCACCCCTTTCTTGCTTCAGCACCCCTTTTCCATCTTTTAGGCACAAATAGTAGTGATTTTAGCTCCATTTCTTTCCTTTTCACAAATAGTCCTCAAAACGAACATAAAACCTAAAACAATGAAAATACCAGCATAATACCAACATAAAGCAACATAATTAAGATAAAATAGGGAAATAATATATGTAATTCAAGCCAAATAAACGATACATTTTCGCGTTATCAGTAAGTAAGAAATAAGCCTTCAACTTATTTTGCCAATCCAGACCAACGTGGTGAGCATTAGCTCCAACTTAAAAATTGCCAATCCAGGCCAACTTAATAATGCTATGATATGCATGCGACAACAACCACAACATCAACTTAATCAACACAACACAACAACGACAAAATTCAACAACGGAAAACAACTTAATCAACATTGGTCACAAGACCGGCGACTGCAAAACAGCTTAACGACGTTGGTCATAGGACCTGCAACTTAATCAATACATCAACAACAGCTTATAACAATAACAACTCAACAACTTCGTCAACATTGTACCAATAAATAGAGGCACTCATCACATTTCAACTTTGGCTATAGGCCTACAACTTTATATCAACATGTCAACAACAACTTAATTCAACAACAAGTATTCAGGACAACACATTCAATAAAAACTCATTGACAACACAATTCCATAAACCGAAAAAATTCAACTGCATCTGCAAATCAACTTATTCGACATAATTATAACAAAACAAATCAATCAAAATTACCTATTAGTATACACGACTTCGACAATTTTCAACTTTTATTCCGGACAACTAACTTTTCCGCTTAATTTGGCTAATTCTACTTTTCAGTATTGTTTTTAGTGCACTGCTATTACTACTAATTAATTATACTGTTCATGTTAATCATTCACACTGCTTCTAATTAATCAACTTACTAATACAAATAATTTCCTGCTACCTAAACAACATTGTCCATAATTTCCTGTTTCTGCTAAAAGTCCAGTTTGTGCTAAATTAATGTTTTCGGCCAAATTAACTATACTGGTATCTCTATGATCAATTCATTCAATTATTTATCCACTATATCATTTGCTACTAAATATTATATATTATTTCACTAAGCCACTAATTATATTATACCAAACCATGTCTAAACTGGTACATACGAGTCCAAAAGAAAAGAAACAACTATAATCATAAAATAAAACATGCTGGGGTACCCACCACATTCATAATACCCCTGGGACGCCCGTGCCCTTGCTTGGGACGTCCACCGTTCATCTAGGTGGCCTATGCCACTTTATTTGCATGTATTAGGCGCAAATCCCTCAAAGGTGTGGCTTCCGCCCCTCATCTTTTCCTCTCCTCTTCTTCTAGTTGTTTTTACGTGTTCTGCATCCTTTTCTTCGACCATTCCATTCATTCCCCAATAAAACAATAATCAATTTACAGTTTTTGATTAAATTGATAGCATGATCGGTCACCATTTCTAGTAAGTTTTCGCACCTTTTTCCGACAAGAATTCATGGTCTTGGTAACACTAAGTGGCATTTGCATGTGTTTTGAAGTAAGTTTTCGTATTTTCATTTGTGTGACTTTGTTGCATTTTAATGCGTTTTGAGTATTACAAAAGTGTCTTTTAATGCGCTGGTTGTTAGTTTTGTTGGCCAGGTTGATGCACGGGAAAGATAGGAACTTGTGGCGCGCACGAGCGGATAAAAGAAGCCGGAAAAAGCCAAGTTTAGAGCTCAATACGGGCACCCGTGTGGAGCAACACGGTCCGTGTCAAAAGGTGGCTGGAAAGGCCAATTCTGGAGTCAAAAACAGAGGTTTTACACGGGCACCCGTGTGCAGGCACACGGACCGTGTGAAAAGAGGCCTGGAAAATGGATTTTGGCTCAGGAGCAGACGAACAACACGGGCGCCCGTGTGCAGCAACACGGCCCGTGTTGATGATGCGTGCTGATTTTATTTTCTTTGTGTTCCTCACTTGAAGGGGACCAATAAGGGTATTTTTGGTACTTCAGTTTCAACCTGAATGGAGGAGAGTTATAAAAACAACCTTAGGGCAAAGGAAAGAGGGACTTTTGGAGATAATAAGATAGAATTGCAGAGAAGAAAAGAGACGGAAGCGAGATTTTGGAAGACGAAGAGATTCAACGGTGGACACCATTGAAGATCCTAGTTCTCCCAATTAATTGTAATGTCTAAATTTTTCCACTTGTGTTTCTTGAATATTATGAGAGGCTAAACCCCCCAATGCTAGGGGGTGTCCCTGATTCGATCTGTAATAACTCTGGATTTGGTATTTCATCGTTTTAAAGTTCGTATTATTCAATTCGACTGTATAATGTTTATAATGCTTTCTTTATCGGACCAATAAGGATTGTTATGTGGTTAACAATTCGTAGGACTACAATTGTTAGGGTTTGTATACAATTGAACCTTATAATTATCACCTAGGACTAGGAATATAGTAAGGTTATTCAGAAATTCTTGATAAATTAACGATTTGGTTTTGTCCTATTTCTCTAAGGACTTAGGTAATCGGATTTTAAGCCAAAAAGATTTTCACTAAGGACTTAGGAAAATCACTCTTGAGAATGAATAATCGAACCCTATGAACGTGTTAAAGAAATCTTCATCCAGAGGAGTTAGAAATTGAATCACACACCCTACCTTAGCATTATCTTCTCATTGTCAAAATCTCAGTTTTAATTTCCCTTATTTCTTAGAATTTTAATCTCTTTCGTTAATCATTTGAAACAACACCCTTATAATCTTTTGTTTAATTGACTTAGTACAATCACTTGTATTTCCTACGCAATCCTCGCGATCGATACTTGGGGTAAAACCCATTATTAATACATCGGTGAAAATAGTACACTTGCTATTTTTCCGATCAAGTTTTTGGCGCCGTTGCCGGGGATTGCCAAAATATAAGTCGTTAACTAGTCAATTAAAATTTTATTGCTCTGCAATTAAAATTTTATTTTTGCTGAATTTATATTTGTTTAGTTTTATTTTTTTTATTTACTTCAAACTAATCGACTTCTAATTTGTATGCGAGGTAAGGCCTCAGCTGAACTTCTTTATGACGCAGAACCAGAAAGACTACTGCGAGCACGACTTCGAGAAGTTAAACGGAAAAGACTGGCTTCAAAAGGAGAATCACCTATAGTTTCTGAATCGGAAGACGAAGAAAGAATATCTATTTCATCCGAACAGTCAGTATCTGAGCCTGAAACTATGGCAGCTGACCCACCTCCTCCAGAGAGGCTTTTAGGAGATTATGGAAGGGCTAATGCACCGCTTGGAAGAATGACCATCGTAAATCAACTGGTCAACGTGGCACACTTCCAACTACATCCTTCAACTATCTGACAGTTAGAGAGCAAGCCATTTGCGGGAAGAATCAATGAAGATGCGAATAAGCATCTACAAAGATTCCTCACCACAACAACATACTTAAAGATCGAAGGCCATTCTGAAGAAGCCAAGAGACTCGTGATGTTCCCATTCACTTTATCCGAAGACGCGGAAGATTGGTTTTACTCACTTCCAGCTGGAAGCATCACAACATGGCAACAAATGGAAACCGCCTTCTTGAATGAGTATTTCCCTGCTTCAGTCTTCATTCGCAAAAGATATGATATTGTAAATTTCAAACAGAAAGAAGGGGAATCGCTGGGAGATGCATACAAAAGGTTCAAGAGATGTTTGGTTGCTTGTCCTACTCATAACATGGACCCAACCGAGCAAATGCAGACTTTTGTTAATGGTCTCCGACTTAAGACAAAACAGCTTATTGATACTGCTGCCGGTGGCTCAACAAATTTTTCAACAGCCACTGGTATCAAGAGAATCATAGAAGCTATTGCCGCTAATGAGCACATTGAGTTATACGACCGTGCAATGAGCCAACCGAAAGGAAAAATTGATTTGAAGCTTGCTGATCAGGTAGTTAAAATGGAAGAACAAATTGCGGCTGAGGTAGAAAGAAGATTGAAGAAGATGAATATTGGTGAACAGAAATTAGCTCAAGTTGAGCCAGCCACCTCAGTTGTTTGTGAAATATGTAGTGGACCACATTTTGCTATGCATTGTGTGGCAACTCAAGAACAGGTGGAACAGATTCATATGTTAAGGCTAAAAAATCCATATGCCAATACATATAATCCAGGATGGAAAAATCATCCTAACTTTGCATGGAAGGATCAACAAGGAAACTTTCAAAAGCAAGGATCAACCCAATTTCAAGTTCCAGCTCAGACACAACAATACAGACCTCCACAACAACAACCTCCATATAAGCAACAATTCCAGCACCATCCACAACAGTTCCAAACTCAAGGTCAACCACAGGTACCGAAGAAAGCAGATTGGGAAATCGCTATTGAAAAGATGGCAGCTCAAAATTCTCAATTCCAAGAGGAAACAAAGAGCAATCTGAGGAACACAGGAGCTTCAATCAAAAATCTGGAAATTCAAATGAGTCAGATTGCACAACAAATGACCAACACTCAACCACAGGGTGCTCTACCAAGTGCTACGGTTACTAATCCCAGAGACAATAATCATGTGAACGCTGTGACAACAAGGAGCAATAAATCAAAAGAAACACATGAGAAGAACTCTGATGAAGAGGATATGTTGATTGAAGTGGATGTGGAGATTAAAGAAAATGAGGTAGTAAGGAAAGAGGTCACAGGTGAAGAAGGTGTAGTCAAAGAAAAAGTTGCTACACCTAAACTAGCGGTTAAACTTCCTTTCCCTACAAGGAATAAAAAGAAAGAACAACATGAGAAAAACTTCGAGAATTCTTAGAGACGTTTAAGAAACTTGAGCTGAATATTCCGTTGTTAGAGGCACTTGAGCAAATGCATACCTATGCGAAGTTCATGAAAGATATTATCTCAAAGAAGCGAACAATCGACAGTGACCCGATTATTCTAACTGAAACTTGTAGTGCTATTTTTCAGGGAATGAAGATTCTGGTTAAAAAGAGAGATCGAGGTTCAGTAACGATTCCATGCACAATTGGTGATAGGTCTTTCAAGAATGCTCTGATCGATTTGGGAGCAAGTGTGAGTCTTATGCCATTATCCATTTACAAAAGATTGGGAATAGGTAAAGTACAGGATACACGAATGACACTTTAGTTTGCTGACCAATCAGTTAAAAGACCCTACGGAGTGGTAGAAGACGTGTTGGTGAAAATCGACAAGTTCGTATTTCCGGTAGATTTTGTTATTCTAGAGATGCCCGAAGATGAGGAGATACCAATCATTTTGGGGTGACCATTTCTAGAGACCGGGAGATGCTTGATCGACATAGAAGAAGGTACAATGACTTTGAAAGTTTATGATGAAGAATTGAAGATTGATGTGCGAAACACTATGAAGTACAAGGATGATGTTGCCACGAGTCAACACATTGAGGTAATTGAGCAAATTTGTGATGAAGAAAACTCTTTGACAACACAGAAGTTACCCTTGGAGAGAGTTTTGAGCCTATCACTCTTCGAAGAGGAGGAGGTAATTGATGAAAAAGACAGTGAAGTTTTAGCCATGATGGAAACATCATTTGTCAAAAATTCTCGCCACAACCGATGGGAGGAACTAAGGCAACCGTTAGTGGAAGGAAGTAAAGATGAACCAAAGAAGGGGGCTGAACTAAAGCAATTACCGGAGAACCTCAAATACGTCTTTTTAGACACTGAAAGTAAGTGCCCAACTATCATAAATTTTCACCTTGAATTCCTTCAAGAAGATAAGCTTGTCAAAGTCCTTAAAAAGCATAAAAGTGCTCTTGGATGGTCAATTGAAGACTTGAAAGGAATAAGTCCAACACTTTGCATTCACAAAATCTTAATGGAAGATGATCACAAACCGGTTGTCCAACCTCAACGACGACTAAATCCAGCGATGAAGGAGGTGGTTATAAAGGAGGTGGTAAAACTTTTGGACGCAGGGATGATCTATCCAATATCTGACAGTTCATGGGTGAGTCCCGTTCATGTGGTGCCTAAGAAAGGTGGAACCACAGTAATTAAGAATGAAAAGAATGAGTTGATTCCCACAAGAACAGTTACAGGGTGGAGAGTCTGTATAGATTACCGAAGATTAAATCTGGCAACCAGAAAAGATCACTTCCCGTTGCCTTTCATCGACCAGATGTTAGAAAGGTTAGCGGGTCATGACTATTATTGTTTCCTTGATGGATACTCGGGGTATAATCAGATAGCTGTTGCACCAGAAGACCAAGAGAAGACCGCATTTACATGCCCTTTTGGTATTTTTGCCTACAGAAGAATGCCATTCGGGTTATGTAATGCCCCGGCCACATTTCAGAGATGCATGCAATCAATTTTTGCAGATATGCTTGAGAAACATATGGAAGTATTCATGGATGATTTCTCGGTTTTTGGTAAGTCTTTTGATAATTGTTAAACTAACCTTGCTCTTGTTTTAGAAAGATGCCAACAGACCAACTTAATCCTCAACTGGGAGAAGTGCCATTTCATGGTACGTGAAGGTATAGTTTTGGGTCACAAAATTTCTCATAAAGGAATAGAAGTTGACCAAGCAAAAATAGAAGTCATAGCAAAATTTCCTCCTCCCATGAACGAAAAAGGTATTCGAAGTTTCTTAGGGCATGCGGGTTTTTACCGTAGGTTCATAAGAGACTTCTCCAAAATTGCAAAACCGTTAACTACACTGTTAGTTAAAGACAAAGCCTTTGTTTTCGATAAAGAGTGTGCCATAGCATTTGATACTATAAAGCAAAAATTAGTGTCGGCACCAATTGTTGTAGCCCCAGATTGGTCCCTACCTTTCGAGATTATGTGTGATGCCAGTGACATCGCAGTAGGGGCGGTTCTAGGACAGCGTAGAGAAAAGTTATTACATGTTATTTACTACGCAAGTCATGTGCTGAACCCTGCACAAATGAACTATGCAACTACTGAGAAGGAGTTGTTAGCGGTTGTTTATGCCTTTGATAAGTTCAGGCAATATTTGTTGGGTTCTAGAGTCATTGTTTATACTGACCATGCTGCCTTGAAGTATCTTTTTGCTAAACAGGACTCTAAACCAAGGTTGCTAAGATGGATCTTGCTCCTTCAGGAGTTTGATGTGGAGATTCGTAACAAAAAGGGGTCTGAAAACACTGTGGCCGACCACTTGTCTCGAATGTCACCTATTGAAGAAACAGAAGATACGCGCCCAATAAAGGACGAGTTCGCTGATGAACATATCCTCGCTGTTATTGGTGTGCCTTGGTTCGCCGACTATGAGAACTATTTGGTAGGTGGTATTATACCTGACGATTTTGACTATAACCGAAAGAAATTTTTTTTACATGATTGCAGGTTCTACTTGTGGGATGATCCATTCCTATACAAGAAGGGACTCGATGGCTTGATCAGAAGATGTGTACCTGAGGCGGAACAGTGGGATGTGCTAAAAGCATGCCATGACTCCGAATATGGAGGACATTTCAGTGCTGATTGAACGGCTGCAAAGGTCATACAATCTGGTTTGTATTGGCCCACACTATTCAAAGACGCTCAAGGCATTGTGAAAGAATGTGACAGGTGTCAAAGAACAGGGAATATGTCAAAAAGAAACCAGATGCCACAGAAGGGTATACTTGAAGTGGAATTGTTCGATGTGTGGGGGATCGATTTCATGGGACCTTTTCCACCATCTTTTGGAAAGAACTACATCCTTGTAGCTGTTGATTACGTCTCCAAGTGGGTTGAAGCAGTCGCTCTACCCACAAATGATGCGAGGGTGGTAGTAAAATTCCTCAAAACCAATATTTTCTCAAGATTTGGGGTTCCCGGAGCACTCATAAGCGATGAAGGCACCCATTTCTTAAACAAGTTGATGGAGAATCTGTTGAAAAAGTACAATGTGAATCACAAGATTGCCACTGCATACCATCCTCAGACTAGTGGTCAGGTGGAGGTTTCGAACAGGCAAATCAAGCAGATTCTCGAAAAGACTGTTAGTGCTTCGAGAAAGGATTGGTCTCTGAAACTTGAAGATGCACTATGGGCGTACAGAATAGCATTCAAAACCCCCATTGGTATGTCCTCGTATCAACTAGTTTATGGTAATGCGTGCCATCTCCCTCTTGAGCTTGAGCACAAAGCATTTTGGGCTACCAAATACTTGAACTATGATCTGGCAAAAGGAGGTGAATTACGGATTCTTCAACTCCATGAGCTAGAAGAATTCCGTGATCAAGCCTATGAGAATGCTAAAGTCTATAAAGAGCAGACCCGAAAATGGCATGATCAGAGAATAAAATAGAAAGTATTCTGGGAAGGCTAGCTAGTGCTTATATTCAACTCCAGGCTTAAACTTTTTCCTGGGAAATTGAAATCCCGGTGGTCTGGTCCGTTTGTGGTACAAACGGTATTTCCTCATGGCGCGGTGGAAATTAAAAATCTAAACAATGGAGATGTATTCAAGGTGAATGGACAACGGTTGAAGCCCTACTATACTGGAGTAGGAGCAGGAGTGATCGATCATTTGCGTCTCACCGGATGAGGTGTAGACCGTCGAGCCATGCGATGTTAAACGAAGCGCTTCGTGGGAGGCAACCCACGCTCGTTTTTTTTCTAACTCTTTTTTATTTTATGTTGTTCTATTTTGTTTTATTTTAGGTGGTCAAGTTTGAATCGGTAGGTGCAACTCGAGTCAAAAAGCACGAAGATTATTCGCGTTTGGTGCATAGAAGAACATCAACACGGCCCGTGTTGTGTGAGAACGTAGAGAAAAAAAATGTGGAATTGAAGCTACAGCACCAACAACACGGGCGCCCGTGTGCAGCAACACGGCCCGTGTTGCCCTCAGCACTTCCTTTTAAAACGCGCAGAACATCCACACGGGTGACCGTGTGTGGTCACACGGACCGTGTTCCTTGTGCGGGGCAGAATTTTGAAATTTTTTTGGGCCACTTATGTGGGCCCCGTCTGCACTATAACACATCTTCTCCTTCATTCCACTCACTCTCCCACTTCTCTCTCTCTTCCTCCATGAAAACCTAGCCTCCACCTTAAAAAACCCACTCTTCCACCATTAACCACTCACTTAAACACTATTGTGCCTTCATTAAAGTTGCTCTACTCTCCATCCTCTACACTTTGATCGGTTTAGTTTTTAATTTTGTGCAATTTTATTTTTTGAATTTTCTTTGTGTGGCGTTTGTCTCTTGTTTTCTATTTTTTGCAGAAACCTTATCATGCCTCCCCGAAAAACAACCCAGCGCCGCAACATCAGGGATGATTTCGCGGAATCCTCCCAACCAAGGCAGAGAGTCCGTCGCGCCCCTAGTCGCGCAACCGGTCGTAGTGGAAATCAAGAGGAGAATGCCCATGGCAATACATTTGCTAAACCTGAGCACAAAGCAAGGTATGATGTTTTAGTTCAGCGTAAATTACTCCCGACCTGCTATATCTGTGATGACACAATTGTCAAGTCAGGCCTCAAAGATGAAGTATACCGTATGTTTCACAACATCGGGATGTTGCCCATTATGTTATTTGAGGCACCCACTTATGAAGGCCTAACTCTTGAATTTCTGAGCACTGTGGAATTTAAATTGCGACACAAATGGAATGGCTCCAAATTGGAGTATTTTGGTGATCTGGAATTTTCTATGTTTGGTAATAAGCATACTTTGTCTATGGAAGAGGTTGGGGCGGCCCTTAAACTACCGTCCGCTGGACCGGGAGCCCCACCCGAGACATTTCCTGCTTGTGAATTTTGGGAAGCCATCACAGGTTTAGTTGGGTACAATCCTAGTAAGGCCAAGGCCTCGGGGATTCATAACCCTTGTTTCAGATATGCTCAGAAAGGTTTGGCCTTTACTTTATTTGGGAGGGGAGATAATACAAGGGTATGTGCAAAGAGAGAGCTGTTTCTGTTGCATAATATGCTTGATGTAGGTCGAGTGAATATAGCGGCTTTTGCTGCTAACCACCTGAAACAGGTTGGGTATGCTTCTACTGGGGAGATCTCAGTAGGTGGGATGATCTCTCAACTGGCTGATCACTTGAACTATAGTCAGCTCTTGATAGAGGAACCCTCGATACCTGGTAAGAAGATTGACTTGCAAACTCTTGTCAATCAAAGGATGATTGTGGTAAAGCCCGGGTACTTTTCTCTAATTGTTCATGGGCAACATATTATGGCACTACCTGCACCCAATAGTATTTCTATTGCAAATCGTGCTAACTGGTTTTATGTAGCTACAGGTCTATATCTAGGCGAAAGCCATCCACATGATCATAATTTTTCAGGTGACGAAATGGAGGATGACAATCCAACTCAAGATCACCCTGTCCCGCCTCCTGAGCAGTTCACCCAACATACTGCTGGGTCGTCCTCCATGACCCCAGATCAATGGGGGTGGGTACAAGCAGAGATTGGCGCTCTCCGTACCGAGCAAACAAGACAAGGTGTTGAATTGTTTCGACAAGGAACTGTGGTGGACGATGTCCAAGATATGATGTGACATCTTATGTTGCACTTTCCACAGGACCCCCCTCCGCCACCGCCATTTCAGTAAACCAGGTAATCTCCGTCACATTGGAATTAAAACATTGAGGACAATGTTTCGTTCAGGTGTGGGGGAGGTTCTATTTTATTTTATTGCTTTGCTTTCCATTTTTGAATTCATAAGTTTAGTTTGTTTGATTTGATTATGTTCGTTTGTCTTACTTTTATTTTAAAGTGTGTTTCTTTCAAGTTTGTATGGTGCAATGCTATCATGGTGTTACCAGGTGATTGATACAATTCGGAGGGGAGCAAAATAATAGCTAGTGGTTGAACAACACATCCCACACTTGATCTCCGCAGGCACCACAGAAGTTGACACAATCAAAGAGGAGAAGGTAGGACGCAAAACGTCAACACTGAACCAAGAGAGCAGTATGGTATACTTCAGATGAAAGGAAACCGCATGACACCAAGAGCACCTTGAAGCATGTAAGCTTAACCGACCCGGTGAGATTTCAGAGCCAAATTCAGAACTCCACATGAGAGTCCAGTCAGGTATGGCACTATTCACTTTGATTTTGCGTATGTTCTCATAACACAAGCACACTACGAAAGCGCACACTGAGGCAAGTTTTTTTTAGTAACCTCGAGCCTTTCTAGCCATCTTGTATGCATGATATCCATCGTCAACCCCCTTTGAGCCGTAATGTTTGTTTTGTTCATTGTTGTTATTCTCGTTACCACCCGCATTTTCACTATTCATGTTATCGCTCGGCATTAATATTATTCTCTGGAAAGACACGAAAGAATCTAAATGTGGGGTTGTAAACCATTGAGAAAAGGGCAAGGAAAAATAGAAAGATAGAAAGAAAAAAAAGATGAATGTTGAAATTGTGAAAATCCAAAGAGAAAGTTTGAAAAACAAAACAAAGAAAAAGTCTTAACCCTTGGCCACTTATGTGAAAGACCATGTGAATGACTCTAAAAAAGCTAAAAACAAGATGTCGAAGGTCTTAACCCCACTCTTACGATTCAAACCACTAAGAGTAGAAATGTCAAACCAACATAAATGCCGAGCACCAAAACCATTTGTTATCCCATTCCTTGTTTACCCCACCAAACCCAAGCCATGTTACAGCCCGAATACCTCATGAAGTGTGTGTAATCTGTGTGTCTCGTGATTCGAGAATATATTCAAAGTTAAAAGTAATATGCATGCCTTGGTATTGTGAGTGTAGACACTTTAACCCGGAGAGATTTTGTGAGAGTGTGAAAAGCTTGCAGGTGAAAAAGTGCTCAGAAGTGATAATGCGGTCGATAGATTGACGAAGGATGCCATAGACTCGATTGCTAAGTGAGGGTATTTTGCGAAGAACCTGATTGTGTTGTGGAGAAAAGAATCTCGTCGGTGACATTTGTTTTGCCTCGATACATCACTTGAGGACAAGCAATGAGATAAGTGTGGGGTTGTGATCGGTCACCATTTCTAGTAAGTTTTCGCACCTTTTTTCGACAAGAATTCATGGTCTTGGTAACACTAAGTGGCATTTGCATGTGTTTTCAAGTAAGTTTTCGTGTTTTCGTTTGTGTGACTTTGTTGCATTTTAATGCGTTTTGAGTATTACAAAAGTATCTTTTTATGCGTTGGTTGTTAGTTTTGTTGGCCGGGTTGATGCACGGGAAAGATAGGAACTTGTGGCGCGCACGAGCGGATAAAAGAAGCCGGAAAAAGCCAAGTTTAGAGCTCAACACGGGCACCCGTGTGGAGCAACACGGTCTGTGTCAAAAGGTGGCTGGAAAGGCAAATTCTGGAGTCAAAAACAGAGGTTTTACACGGGCACCCGTGTGCAGGCACACGGACCGTGTGAAAAGAGGCCTGGAAAATGGATTTTGGCTCAGGAGCAGACGAACAACACGGGCGCCCGTGTGCAGCAACACGGCCCGTGTTGATGATGCGTGCTGATTTTATTTTCTTTGTGTTCCTCACTTGAAGGGGACCAGTAAGGGTATTTTTGGTACTTCAGTTTCAACCTGAATGGAGGAGAGTTATAAAAACAACCTTAGGGCAAAGGAAAGAGGGACTTTTGGAGATAATAAGATAGAATTGCAGAGAAGAAAAGAGACGGAAGTGAGATTTTGGAAGACGAAGAGATTCAACGGTGGACACCATTGAAGATCCTAGTTCTCCCAATTAATTGTAATGTCTTAATTTTTCCACTTGTGTTTCTTGAATATTATGAGAGGCTAAACCCCCCAATGCTAGGGGGGTGTCCCTGATTCGATCTGTAATAACTCTGGATTTGGTATTTCGTTGATTTAAAGTTTGTATTATTCAATTCGATTGTATAATGTTTATAATGCTTTCTTTATCGGACCAATAAGGATTGTTATGTGGTTAACAATTCGTAGGACTACAATTGTTAGGGTTTGTATACAATTGAACCTTATAATTATCACCTAGGACTAGGAATATAGTAAGGTTATTCAGAAATTTTTGATAAATAAACGATTTGGTTTTGTCCTATTTCTCTAAGGACTTAGGTAATCGGATTTTAAGCCAAAAAGATTTTTACTAAGGACTTAGGAAAATCACTCTTGAGAATGAATAATTGAACCCTATGAACGTGTTAAAGAAATCTTCATCTAGAGGAGCTAGAAATTGAATCACACACCCTACCTTAGAATTATCTTCTCATTGTCAAAAGCTCAGTTTTAATTTCCCTTATTTCTTAGAATTTTAATATCTTTCGTTAATCATTTGAAACAACACCCTTATGATCTTTTGTTTGATTGACTTAGTACAATCACTTGTATTTCCTACGCAATCCTCGAGATCGATACTTGGGGTAAAACCCATTATTACTACATCGGTGAAAATAGTACACTTGCTATTTTTCCGATCACAGCATCCAAACACACAACAACTTACTATCCAGTAACAGTTTAATCGATTATTGAACAACATAACCTACAGAACTACAACATATATAAACCAATTTATTTTTCAACATAGATCAACAAACACAAAGACAATAATTTATACAACCCAACCTACATACGGTATATCATATACCCGGTTATAGAGATTAAACCCCACCCTTACCTCGGAATGACGGCTTCTCCATAATTTTCCAGTCGAATCCGTTTTGCCGCAACTACCAATTTCCGTGCTCTGCAACTTCCGTATTCTTCTTCTCTACAAACCCTTGTTCCTCTTTTCCACTATGTACAGTACCAACAACCTATTTCCTCTTTTCTTTTTAATTCCAACCACCCAAAAATAATACTCCTAATGGGCCTATTATTTACACCTCCTTATATGCTATTTAACACACAACAACTAAATAAAATAATATTCTCATAAAACTAATATTATTTCTATTAATTCTCCGACTAATCCGACCATCCACTTAACAGTTCTAATCAACATATCAATCCAATTACGCCTTTAGAATAATACCGATAATTCGCAACTTTGACTAATTCCAACGAATAAATCCTTAATTTTTTAAATTAAATAATTAATTAAATTCGGCGCGTTACAAAATTGACGCAGTTTGAGATTGTGATGGCAAGAGGTAAGTTTAAGTACTCGGTTTGTGACTTTTGATTTCATGAGATCAAGGGTGAGTTAGAGTTCTCAGTTCGTGAGGTTGAGGGAGATTTCCAACTCAATTCGTGAGGGAGAGGGTGAGAAGGAAAATGTATGAGCTGGATAGAACAATATTAAAAAATTAGTTTTTTTATTTAGTAAATGGTAAATAAAAAACGTGTTTTTTAATAGGTTAGAACATGAAATAAAAAAACGCATTTTTATTTGGGGCGTGGCAGGTGTTTTACCATCGTGAAATGAATTCTAGGGCGGTTAATTTTACCATCGTGACATAGCTTTTGGTGATGACGAAAAGTTAAGGGGCGCGACGGGTGTTTTACCATTTTAAATTGAATTTTAGGGCGCTGGGCTTAGGATCTATAGGGGGTGAATAGATCCCTTTAAAAAATTAATTCGCTTTTAAAATTATTTTCAAGGATGGATTGCGGAAGCGCTTCGGGATCGACTTACGTCTATTCAGAAACACTATTGGTAGAATCAGATATGCTACAACCATAAAGAAAATTGGTACGCTAAAGAGTTTGAAAAATCAAATCAGTACGTGATCGGTAAATTAGCATGTGTACTGATCTGCCAATGTAGTAATAATAGGAAATCCCATAGTATCGATCTCAAGGACTGCGTACCAATACAGAGTTATGTTTTAATTCAATTAAACAAAAAGCCTTGGGGGTTTTTGATTTAGAAATTATGAATTCAATTGCAAATAAAAGTAAAAGATGTATTTGGCCAAATATGAGTAACATGCCAAGGTAGGTGTGTGCATTAACATGTAACAATTCTGAACCCTTGTTTCATAACAAAATCCAACTTATCAATTACCGGTTCTTAAGGATGTTTGCTCCTAATTCCTTAGTGGGCAAACCTTTGAACATTCATCCTAATGCCTAATTCCTTAGCGAATTATGATGAAATCAAGCCTTTGAATTATCAAGAATATTCCGGTTACTATAGGGTATCCCTAGTCATAGGTGATATCTATTATAGTATAATGGTATAGAAACCCTAACAATGGAGGTCCATCCTGTAGCGGGGAAAATCTGAGATCGAAGCCATAGGATTGACTCGACTCAATATTTCGTTTGAAATCACCACCGCGCTTTATTGTTTCCAAAGGAAAAGGGAAAAGAACATAAAACCCAAAGTTTGTTTTTAAAATAAAAAGAGAACTTAGGTACGGGTGTTGATTATACAAGGGAAGGTTTTAAGCACCCCTCATATCTGTGGTACTCCACAGGAACCTTTTTGAAAATCTGTGTCGTGTGTGCTAAAAAACGGTTTGTTTTATTTTTAAAATAAGCTCGGCAAGACATTAAGCCTTGTGCCTACATACCTCCTCGGTGCAATGGAGAAGTTAGAGCTAATGTATTTCCGCTTAAAAGGGAAAACATTTTAAAAACGAATAAAAACTTTATCATCGTCGAAGAGAAATACTCAGCCATTGATCTTGAGCATGAGAACAAATGAGTTCTTTGCATCGCAAATGAAAGAAGGGCTCCAACTCGGATAGAAATCAACGAGTATGCCACTAGCTCTCTCACGCGGAAAAGATCTCATTATATCAATCAATTTCAAAATCGTGGGGTATCGCCACTCGTTTCGACAATTAGTCGTGTCTAAACTTTTTGAAGAAAAAGGCCACTAAGGGCAAAAGATATTTTAAAAGAAAAGGATTTGAAAAGATTGCAAACATAAGAAGGTTTTGTAAAAAGGGAGAAGATTTTGAAAATTTAAGAATGGGAGGAGATGAAGAGGCTATCCTATTACGTAAAATAAAAGCTAAGGAAAAGAACGGTCTAACCGAAATAAGAAGCCAACACTTGACATTGCGAGTCAAGGTAGATTTCCCATCCTTTGGACTATCAATACCAACACATTATCACTTGGGAATCCATATGAACTTATTATCTTAGCACCACTTTGCATTAAGCACATTAAAATTCTGACGAAAATCGGGCAGAGCAACGGCTGTTTTCGGGTAAAATCCTTATCTCAATGCCTTGGAATTAACCATCAAGGACTTTCAAGGAAATACCTGCACACACAAACAAACAACAATCCAATTCCAGACAGACAGAACATTCACAGAGTAATAACAGAATAAGGGTCCAGAGGTACTAAGTCCATAAGTTCGAATCTCCAAAATGCTCGGGATAGTAACCAATAGTCAGAAAGAGAGCCTTATGTGTTTTTTAGATTTTTGTTGTTTATTAGTGTTTTAGCATAAAAGTAAAGTATGGTCCAAGTGGACAAAAAGAAAATAGCGGAAACATAAACAATACGTCCAAATGGACAAATAAAAAAATAGCGGAATATAAACGTCCAAATGGACAAAGAGAAAATGGCGGAAACATAAACATGATGAAATAATAAAATAAAGCATAAAGCAAAATATAAAGAGCAATATAATAAATTGCGGAAATTAAAGTCAATTGTTAGATGTTAAAGATAACCATCTTGAAACTTGTCAAGTATGTTATCAAAGTTAGTAAGAAAGATCGATGGTGAGTGAAGGATGTTCTCGGATTTAAATTCAATGGACATTTATCAGAAGCTTGATAAAATCATAGCGACTACGCGATAAATCTCCATAAGTCTTAAATCAACCGCATACAATTCTCTTCCATATTTGATCTTTTTTATGATTCGGGACACGAAATATTGCGCTATGTTAAGCAGATCGCCAAGTGACTTATGTAGAAGTCACCCTACAACGAGGCCGGTCAACAATCTTTGTGCTAATGCATGCTAGAAAACGATATGTAGATCGTTCTCCAAAAGCAATACCGCACGAAAAGAAAAATAGGGAGCGATCTAGTCTTCACCAAGAATCCATAAGAATTCTCAAGGTATTAAGACTTTGATCGATCAAAAGAAAAGAAATAAAAGATGGAACCACATTAAAAGCTCCTTTCATCCATAATTTCAATCACTTAATTTTGCGGATTTGGATTCTCATCCTATCGACGCCCTAAGTCCATTGAAATTAGAGAGAAATTAGGCCTCTAATTTGTGATTCAAAGAAAATATCAAAAGAATGGAGTAGAAGAAGAGTTAGAACCAAAAACAAGTCAAAAATAGCAAAAACAAGCATTCTGCCTCACTGGAAATTGATTTACCTCTGTAGGAAATCGATTTCCTGCCTGCAGAATTCAAGTCTGGCGCAAAAAAACAGAGTGGAAATCGATTTCCCTCTGTAGGAAATCGATTTCCTGCGCACAATTTTCAAAAAAACAGCATTATGAACCATAAAACTTGATTTAGGCAAACATACAAACACCTTATCATCACATATCAATTAGAGCACGAATTTTCCACCAATTCACCATCAAATAGGACCAATATAGCAACAATGATGCATCAAACACAAGCAAGAAAGATCTAAATCTTAGAGTTTAGGAATTTACCAATTCTTGAACCAAATTGTTGGAGTAGCTTCAAGAACAAGCACAAAGTGTGTAGATCCTTCAAAATTGGAGATGAACAAACAAAGAAAAGAGAGAAATGTAGGAGGTTTAGTTCAAAACTAGTAAGATTCAATGTGAATCTCACTAATTCTATGAAAATGAACTTTGGGTGAGGGTTTTGGAAAATGGTGAGAAATGAATTTGCAAGCAATTTTTTGGCTCTCCAAGCTTGAGAAATGAGAGAGTAGAGACCTCTATTTATAGGATGGGAGCAAGAGTAGTGGCAATTTGGTCATTTTGAATTTGGTAATTAATTTGTGTTTAATTGGTGTTTAAATGGTAAAATGAGACTAAAATGGGTTTAATGAAAGGAAATAATTTTGGTGAGGTGGAAAATTGGTAAAATGGCAAAAATGATCAAACAAAATAGGTGCCAAAATGATGTCACACTTCCCTCCTTATTTTTTTTTAATTTTGCGCACAGGAAATCGATTTCCCATATGGGTAAATCGATTTCCACCTTCAAATTTTCAAAAATTTTCTTCTTGCACTGTTTTGATTTTTGCCCGATCTTTTACCTGTAAAATATAAACAAAAGAGACAAAAATGCATATTCTTGAATTTTGGTTAGTATTAAACAAATAAAAAGCTAGAAATGCTCGATAATTCCCCTCAAAGATAATCACAGTACCAAATATAGAGCTTCACAATGGTGCTCTTGATTAGTGATTAAAATGCAAATGATGTATGATCTTAGGGTCAAAAATTGGGGTATGACAGATGCCCCTATTTAAGTTTCTTCGATCCGGAGATACGATGATTGCAAATTTTCGTTTTGACGAGATTGAAGAGACTTAAATATATAAAACACACAATTTTTGAATCTAAGATGCAATGCAATGTTTAATGAATGCATATGATGATGAAATAAAACACCACTGGGGAGAAAAAGAACTCCACTGGGGAAAGCAAATGTCTTGCGGGAAGAACTCCGCTGGGGAAACAAGACTTTGTTGGAGAGACAAGATTTTGCTGGGAAAAGGAACTTCACTAGGGAAAACATTTCGCACCAGAGAGGTTAAAGCATCACCTTTCACTGGGGATGAGAAAAAAAAGGGGGGCATCCTCTTTCACTGGGGATGAGAAAATATATCACCTTTCACTGGAGAATCAGAATACCCATTTTTCATTAACAGAAAACACACCATCGTTCCACTGATGATATGAATAGAAATGCATCGACGTACCACTTACGATGAGAATATAACAATATACACCAACGTTCCACTGAAGGTGGGCTACCAACGTTCCACTGGAGGTAGAAAAGAGATATATCGTCGTACCATTGACGATAAAATATACCATCGTTCCATTGATGATAAGAAAAGATATACATCGACGTGCCATTGACGATGAAACTAACAAGATACACCAGCGTTCCACTGAAGGTGAGCTACCAACGTTCCACTGAGGGTAGAAAAGAGATATATCGTCGTACCATTGACGTAAAATATACCATCGTTCCACTGATGATATGAAAAGATATACATCGACGTACCACTGATGATGAAGATATAATCAAGATACACCAACGTTCCACTGAAGGTGAGCTACCAACGTTCCACTGGAGGTAGAAAAGAGATATACCGTCGTACCACTGACGATAACATATACCAACGTTCCACTGAAGGTATGAAAGAGAAATACATCGACGTACCACTGACGATGAAGATATAATCAAGATACACCAACGTTCCACTGAAGGTGAGGAGAGATGCACCGACGTACCACTAACGGTGAGGAGCAATCAATAATATTTTACTTTTCTTATCAAAGGTTGAGGGTGCAAACATAAATGCACAATCTCAACATTCGTCATCCAGCGACCAAAATTCAATCTATGGCCAAATAGAAAGAAGCTGCCAAATAAGACCAGATCAAGCGAGGGAATAACTCACTAGATTTCTGTTCGTAAGCATCTGAACAGAATAACTGAAACATATTATCCACATAGAAACAAATTCAGTGGTGATTTCAAGGAAAGTGAGTATTTTCTGCCTAAAGACACTCTAAATGAAAGAGCAATCTAATTTGACAGTAAACTTCATGATAGCAAATATGAGTGCATGACTGTTTTTGATGCATGTTAATGATGCATATGCTGCCAAAACTTAGCACAAGGATTAACTCAAGAGATAGAGTACAAAAAATAACATAATCAAGCATGTCTCGAGCTAAGCACTCGAGGTATCATCCACAAACAGGATCGAAAATTGCTACAACAAACTCTTGACGGCTTCAGAATAAATGCTACCTAACACTGAGGGAATATTGGAAAAATAGCTGAGTTCTACATCATATTTGAACCAGGCCAAAGGGACACTAACTGGAATACATTCTTACTCTTTTGCGCCTGAATACATCAACATATACATTCCTTGTAATGCACTCATGAATCAAAACAAAACTTCTTTTATATTTTTCAAAAGAGATTTTGTTGAAATCAATTTTCTCTTTGTTTTAAAAAGTACTATCAACAATAAATGACATTTTGAGAGATATGAAAGAAATAAGATTGCCAATAATGGGTAAAGGCTCAAACTTTATTAATGGGATGGTAGCCTGCAAAAGGCAAGACCCCATAAATGATTACAAAGTTTAGAAAGTGGTAATTTTTGTGGAAAAGGTACATTGAAATGTAATGACCCCATCCTCTCTCTCAACTTGGAATTCCTGAGCAAAGGCTTCCGTTGAAATGTGTTGAACTTCTCATGATAAACAGATGACTGCTGATGATCAAGTCTTGTCTGATGTAGTTACTTGCCATGAATCCCTAACTTTTGCCTGGACCGCCCTTTCGGGTTTTCAGTCCATCGGGTTCTTTATTCTGTTTATGTCTCTAATTTTTGCCTAGACCGCCCTTTCGGGTTTTCAATCCACCGAGACGCTCTTTTTTGCCTAAGCCGCCCTTTCGGGTTTTCAACTTAGCAAGCTGTTCTTTTATTATTTTTAGGCGAAGTATTTCTTGACTACATCAGCATTCACGGGACGTGGGAGCTCTTCTCCATCCATAGTTGCAAGAATTAATGCACCGCCAGAGAAGGCTTTCTTAACAACATATGGTCCTTCAAAATTAGGAGTCCACTTGCCCCTTGAATCGGAGGTGAAAGACAAGATCCTTTTGAGCACGAGGTCGCCTTCTCTGAATACCTGAGGTCGAACCTTCCTATCAAAAGCTTTCTTCATTCTTTTCTGGTACAACTAACCATGGCATAAAGCTGTCATTCTCTTTTCTTCTATCAAATTCAATTGATCAAACCTGCTCTGACACCATTCAGCCTCAGATAACTTGGTTTCTGTTAAAACTCTCAATGATGGAATCTCAACCTCGACGGGGAGCATTGCTTCCATACCATAAACCAAAGAAAAGGGGGTTGCCTCGGTTGAAGTATGAACAGATGTACGGTACCCATGCAAAGCAAATGGGAGCATCTCATGCCAGTCCTTGTACGTAACAACCATCTTTTGCACAATCTTCTTAATATTCTTATTTGCTGCTTCAACAGCTCCATTCATCTTTGGCCTATAAGGCGAAGAGTTGTGATGTTTGATTTTGAAACTTTCACACAGTTCTCTCATCATGCTATTATTCAGATTCGAGCCATTATTAGTGATGATCTTGCTCAGTACACCATATCTGCAGATGATGTTGTTCTTGACAAATCTAACCACAACTTGCTTTGTTACATTAGCATATGAAGCAGCTTCTACCCACTTGGTAAAGTAATCAATTGCTACCAGGATGAATCGATGTCCATTCGAAGCCTTGGGTTCAATCATGCCAATCATATCAATACCCCACATAGAGAAAGGCCATGGAGAGGAAATAACATTGAGAAGTGTCGGAGGCACATGAATCTTGTCAGCGTACACTTGATACTTGTGACACTTCTTTACAAACTTTTAGCAATCATATTCCATTGTCAGCCAATAGTAACCTGCTCTAAGCATCTTTTTAGCCATCGAATGTCCATTGGTATGAGTACCAAAATAACCTTCATGAATTCCACGCATCAACATGTCTGCTTCGTGTCTATCCACGCATTTGAGCAAAACCATGTCATAATTTCTCTTAAACAAAACATCCGCATTGATGAAGAAACTGCCAGCCAATCTCCTCAAAGTTTTCTTATCCTTATTTGATGCCCCAAGTGGGTACTCTTGGGTCTGAAGAAAATGCTTAATATCGAAGTACCAAGGCTTCTCATCTGCTGATTCCTCAACTGCAAATACATGAGCAGGTCTATCAAGACGCATGATTGTAATCTGAGGCTCCTCATTATGGAAATTCACTTTGTACATGGACGACAATGTGGCTAAAGCATCAGCCATCTGATTCTCATCTCGAGGGATGTGGTGGAATAAAACTTTGTTGAAGAATGTCAATAGCCTTCTGGCGTAATCTTTGTAAGGGATTAAACCAGGATGACGAGTTTCCCATTCCCCTTTAATCTGATTAATCACAAGCGCAGAATCTCCATAAACATCAAGGATCTTAATCCTTAAATTAATGGCTTCTTCAAGTCCCATGATGCAAGCTTCATATTCAGCAATATTATTTGTACAATCAAAACATATCCTTGTAGTGAAAGGAACATGTGAACCTTGCGGGGTGATAATAACAACACCAATACCATGGCCATGAGCATTAGAAGCCCCATCAAAAATTAAATCCCATTTGGATCCAGGATCTGGTCCTTCTTCTGGCAACAGCTCATCCCAATCTTGAGCTCTCAAATACATTATATCTTCATCTGGGAAGTCCATTCTGATAAATTGATGGTCATCAATTGGTTGGTGAGCGAGATACTCTGCCAACATACTTCCTTTCACAGCTTTTTGAGCTCGGTATTCAATATCATATTCAGATAGCAGCATTTGCCAGCGAGCAATCCTTCCGGTTAACGCAGATTTTTCAAATATGTACTTACTTGGATCCATTTTGGAAATCAATAGGGTGGTGTGGTTCAACATATACTGTCTCAGTCGGCGAGCAGCCCACACCAAAGCACAACAAGTTTTCTCAAGCAGCGAGTATCTTGTTTCGCACTCGGTAAACATTTTGCTAAGGTAGTATATTGCATACTCTTTTCGACCAGACTCGTTATGCTGACCCAACACACATCCCATTGAATTCTCAAGCACTGTGAGGTACATAATTAGAGGTCTTCCCTCAGCTGGAGGGAGCAAAATGGGGGGTTCAAGCAGATATTCTTTGATGTTGTCAAAAGCTTTCTGACAATCTTCATTCCACACACATCCCTGATTTTTCTTTAACAACTTGAAGATTGGCTCACAAGTAGCAGTCATATTGGAAATGAACCGGGAAATATAACTCAAACGTCCGAGGAAACCTCTCACTTGTTTCTCAGTCTTTGGTGCTGGCATTTACTGAATTGCTTTGACTTTATCAGGATCCACTTCAATTCCTTTCTGACTAACAACAAAACCCAATAACTTTCCGGAACGGACACCAAAAGTGCATTTGTTTGGATTTAAGCGGAGACGATACTTTCTCAAACGCTGAAACAATTTTAAAAGATCCTCCATGTGCCCCTCCTCTGACTGAGACTTGGCAATCATGTCATCCACATAAACCTCAATTTCTTTGTGCATCATATCATGGAAAAGAGTGGTCATGGCTCTCTGATATGTTGCGCCAGCATTCTTCAACCCAAAAGACATTACTTTGTAGCAGAATGTCCCCCATGGCATAATAAAGGTTGTCTTTTCCATGTCTTCAGGTGCCATCTTAATCTGGTTGTATCCTGAAAAACCATCCATGAAGGAGAAAACCTCAAACTTTGCCGTACTATCTACCAACATATCAATGTGAGGTAGAGGAAAATCATCTTTCCGACTGGCTTTATTCAAATCTCTATAATCAACACACATGCGAACTTTTCCGTCTTTCTTCGGAACAGGCACAATATTGGCAATCCATTGAGGATATACAGAAGTGACAAGGAAACCTGCGTCAATCTGCTTCAAGACCTCATTCTTAATCTTCTCCGCCATATCGGGATGACTCCTTCTTAGCTTTTGCTTGACATGAGGACATTCTGGTTTCAATGGCAAACGATGCTCCACAATATCTGTGTCCAACCCAGGCATGTCTTGGTAGGACCATGCAAAAATGTCAACATATTCTTTAAGAAGCTCTATAATCCTCTTCTTAACATCTTGACCAAGCAGTGCCCCAATCTTGACTTCCTTTTTATCCTCTTCAGAACCCAAGTTGATGACTGCTAATGGCTCTTTGTACGGCTGAATGGAGTCTTCCTCGTGCTCAAGCAGTTGGGAAATCTCATTAGGAATACATTCATCACTCTCTTCTTCCGCCTCATACACAGGACACTCGAAGTTAGGATAGGGTGCAGGGTCATTACTTTCAACAGTTTTATTGATTAATCTGCACAAGTGATTATTATTTCAGGAAAAAGGAAAGATATATGCAAACATGTAATAGTGCAGATTATGGCAAATGAAAACACATTTTTAAAGGTATGAATTTTGTATAAGACAATGTGGTACTCTAATCCTTTGCATTTTCCATTTCAGGAAATATATAAAGAGTATGCACAAATCAGCACTCAGAAGCAACTGACTCAGAAAGTTCTGGATGGCTTCATCAGATCATGCTCTGGCAAGACATCAGAAGATGGTCATGCAGAATTAGAACATGAACTGGAAAGCATCAGAAGAATGAAAGTCAGAAGAGCAAGCTCTAAAGTTCTGATGGTATCACGCTCAAGCTCTTCAAAGTCAGAAGACAGAATATGCTCTGCACCAAAGCTGTTGACTCTGATATTCAAACGTTGTTATCTACAAAATCTGAGTCCAAAAGAAAGTACAAGATGAAAGGCTGAAACATCTAATCTCTGACTGACAAAAGGAACGTTAGAAGCTACAAAAGGCAAAGTCAGTAAAAGCAGCAAAAGCAAGGCTCGAGGTAGTTGACAAAAGTGTGAAACATTAAATGCAGCGTTGTACTATTCACGCAAAGCATTAAATGCTCCCAACAGTCATTTCCTCTCAGCGCCTATAAATAGATGTTCTAATCAGAAGCAAAAGACAACACTTGCGTAAATATACAGAATTGCTGTCAAATTCAAAAGCTTGCGAACTTCATCTTCAAACCTCACAAACTCTTATAATATTTAGTGAGTGTTAAGTATAGAACTTAAGAGAAGTATCACAGTTTTGATTACAGCTTTATTAGAAGCATTTAAACTCTTGTAAACTTTATTTTACATTGATTGTAAAAGGATTCCTAGAGTGATCAAGTTGTGATCAGGATACTCTAGAAGACTTAGAGTGTTTCTAAGTGGATAACCATTGTAATCAGTTGGATTAGTGGATTAAATCCTCAGTTGAGGTAAATCACTCTAAGGGGGTGGACTGAAGTAGTTTGGTTAACAACGAACCAGGATAAAAATCATTGTGTTGATTGTTTTTATCTTCCAAGTTTTTGAGATACACTTATTCAATCCCCCTCTTTCTAAGTGTTTTTCTATCCTTCAATTGGCATCAGAGCGCCGATTCTAGGTGCAAGCACTTAACCGTGTTAGACAAAAGATTCAGGGAGAAAAGCACAAAGTCAAAATGGTTGAAACAACTTCATCTACTCCTACTCCTGAACAAAACAATAATGGTAATGGAAGCAATAATTTTAATGGCTATAATAGACCACCAGTTTTTGATGGTGAAAACTTTGAGTACTGGAAAGATAGACTCGAAAGTTACTTTCTTTGTCAAGATGGTGATTTATGGGATCTAGTGCTGGATGGTTACATACATCCTGTGAATGCTCAAGGTGTCAAGGTTTCTAGACAAGCTATGAGTGATGCTCAAAAGAAAGACTTCAAGAATCATCAGAAGTCAAGAACCATATTGTTAAATGCTATCTCTCATGCTGAGTATGAGAAGATAACAAATAGAGAAACAACTCATGATATCTTTGAATCCTTAAAGATGACTCATGAGGGTAATGCTCAAGTTAAGGAGACAAAGGCCTTAGCTCAAATCCATAAGTATGATGCTTTCAAGATGGAAGAAGATGAGAACATTGAAGCAATGTTTTCAAGATTCCAGACTCTGATTGCTGAATTAAGGGTGCTAGATAAAGGCTACACCAAAGTTGATCATGTGAAGAAGATCATCAGAAGCTTACCTAGAAGATGGGGACCCTGGTGAATGCATTCATGATTACCAAGAATCTGAATGAAGTTTCTCTTGAAGAGCTGATCAGTGCCTTGAGGAGTCATGAAATTGAGCTGGATGCAAATGAACCTCAGAAGAAAGGTAAGTCCATTGCATTAAAATCTAATAATAAAAAATGCACTAATGCTTTTCAGGCTGAAGAAGAAGATTCTGAAGAGTCAGAATCAGAAGAAGAAGAAGAAGAAGAAGAAGAAGAAGAAGAAGAAGAAGAAGAAGAAGATGTACTATCTCTTATATCCAGAAGAGTAAATCAACTCTGGAAAAGCAAGCAGAGAAAGTTAAAGAACTTCAAGAACTTTAAAAGGCCTGATAAAGGAGAATCTTCTGGACACAAAAGATCTTACAAGAAGAAGGTGACGTGCTATGAATGCAAGGAACCGGGACACTACAAAAGTGAATGCCCAAAGCTTCAGAGGGAAAAGCCTAAGAAAAGATTTGAAAAGAAGAAAGGCTTAATGGTTACTTGGGATCAGATTCTTCTGATCAAGAGTCAGGCTCTGAAGATGAGTAGGCAAACATAGCACTGATGGACACAGTTGATGATGAATCAGAATCTACATCAGACTCAGACTCTGAAGAGGTATTTTCTGAACTTTCTAGAGATGAGCTAGTTTCCAGCTTAACTGAACTTCTGGAAATCAAGGCTAAACTTAATAACAAATACAAAAAGTTGAGAAAGCACTTTGAATCTGAAACTAAGAAGCTTGAAATAGAAAATGTTGAACTTGAAGAAAAAGTTTTAAAACTATCTAAAGATGCTGAGTCATCTTCAAGTTCAGAAAAGTCTATTCCAAGTGTGAACAATATTCTTAAGGAATATGACTTGAGTTTCAGGAAGTTTCTATCTAGAGGTATTGGCAAAAGTCAGCTAGCCTCTATGATATTTGGTGTAAGTGGAAACAAGAGAATGGGCATAGGCTATGAGGGTGAAACCCCATATAAACTTGAAACAGTTGATGAGATGGTTATTACATACAAACCTTTTTATGATCAGTTCAAGTTTGGCCATTCTCATGATATAAAGCACACATCTATCTCTAAGAGTTTCCACATAACACACACCAAGCAATATGTTGCACACACCAGAAAATCTTATGATAAATCTTTTGCTAAACCTTAGTTCAATCAGAACTTGAGGAGAACTAACCCAAAAGGACCCAAGAGAATGTGGGTACCTAAGGAAAAGATTATCCCTGTTGCAGATCTCCTTCAAGGCTCAAAAGACAAAGGCAAACATGTCATGGTACCTGGACTCTGGGTGCTCGCGACACATGATAGGAAAAAGGTCTATGTTCCATGACCTGGAGCTTAAATCTGCTGGAGAGGTCAAGTTTGGAGGGAACCAAAGAGGCAAGATCATTGGTTCTAGAACCATATGCATTGGTAACTCTCCCTCTATAACTAATGTACTATTAGTATATGGATTAGCTCATAACTTATTGTCCATAAGTCAATTAAGTGACAATGGTTATGATATTATCTTCAATCAAAAGTCCTGCAAAGCTATTAGTCAGAAGGATGGCTCTATCCTATTTACAAGCAAGAGAAAGAACAACGTTTACAAGATTGATCTTCTAGATCTTAAGAATCAAAAGGTTACTTGCCTTATGTCTGTTAGTGAAGAGTAGTGGGTCTGACACAGAAGATTAGGTCATGCTAGTTTGACAAAGATTTCTCAGATTAACAAACTTAATCTGGCCAGAGGACTCCCTAATCTGAAATATAAATCAGATGCTCTTTACGAAGCATGTCAGAAAGGGAAGTTTTCAAAACCTACATTCAAATCTAAGAATGTTGTCTCTTCCTCTAGGCCGCTAGAACTTCTGCACATTGATCTTTTTGGCCCTGTCAAAACAGCATCAATCAGAGGGAAGAAATATGGATTAGTCATCGAAGACGACTATAGCAGATGGACGTGGGTAAAGTTCTTGAAACACAAGGACGAGTCTCATAATGTGTTCTTTGACTTATGCTCTCAGATTCAATCTAAGAAGGAATGCAAAATCATAAAGGTCAGAAGTGATCATGGTGGCGAATTTGAGAACAGATTCTTTGAAATTTATTTCAAGGAAAATGGTATTGCCCATGATTTCTCTTGTCCTAGAACTCCACAGCAAAATGGAGTTGTAGAACGAAAGAATAGGGCTCTACAAGAAATGGCCAGAACCATGATCAATGAAACCAATATGGCTAAGCATTTCTGGGCAGAAGCAATTAATACTGCATGTTATATTCAGAATAGAATCTCTATAAGACCTATTCTAAATAAGACTCCTTATGAATTGTGGAAGAACAGAAAGCCCAACATTTCTTATTTCCATCCATTTGGATGTGTATGCTATATTCTGAATACTAAAGATCATCTGCATAAGTTTGATTCTAAAGCTCATAAGTGTTTTCTACTTGGATATTCTGAACGGTCAAAAGGTTACAGAGTATACAATACTGAAACTCTTGTAGTTGAAGAATCAATCAATATCAGATTTGATGATAAGCTTGGTCTTGAAAAGCCAAAGCAGTTTGAGAATTTTGCAGATATTGAAATCTCTAACTCAGATCATGAAGAACCCAGAAGCAAAGTTTCAGAAGATCAAGTTGCTGCCTCTTTAGAGAATCTTAGAATATCTGAAGAGTCAACACCCAGAAGATCTTCTAGACTCAACTCTGCTCATCCAGAAGATGTTATCATTGGAAAGAAAGATGATCCTATCAGAACAAGAGCATTCCTTAAGAACAATGCAGAATGTCAATTTGGTCTAGTATCTCTGATCGAGCCAACTTCTGTTGATCAAGCTCTTGAAGATGCTGACTGGATAATTGCCATGCAAGAAGAACTTAATCAGTTTACAAGGAATGATTTTTGGGATCTAGTTCAAAGACCAAAAGGATTTAACATCATTGGAACTAAGTGGGTCTTCAGAAACAAGCTAAGTGAAAAAGGAGAAGTTGTAAGAAAAAAAGCCAGACTGGTTTCTCAGGGCTATAGTTAGCAAGAAGGCATTGACTATACAGAAACCTTTGCACCAGTGGCCAGGTTAGAATCTATTCGTCTTTTAATCTCTTATGCCACTCAGAATAACATCACTCTGTATCAGATGGATGTTAAGAGTGCGTTTCTAAATGGTTATATAGATGAGGAAGTTTATGTCCACCAACCTCCTGGTTTTGAAGACTCTAAGTCTCCAGAACATGTTTTCAAATTAAAGAAATCATTATATGGCCTGAAGCAAGCTCCCAGAGCTTGATATGAAAGATTAAGTTCTTTCCTTCTGGAAAATGGTTTCACTAGAGGACTAGTGGATACAACTCTCTTCTGCAAAACCTTTAAAAAGGATATTTTAATTTTCCAAATTTATGTTGATGATATCATATTTGGAACATCTAATGCTACACTTGGAAAGGAGTTTACTAAGTCTATGCAGGCTGAGTTTGAAATGAGCATGATGGCAGAACTCAAGTATTTCCTTGGGATCCAGATCAATCAAACTTCTGAAGGAACTTATGTTCATCAGACCAAGTATGTGAAAGAACTTCTGAAGAAGTTCATTCTTTCATAAAGCAAAGAAGCAAAGACTCATATGCATCCAACGTGTGTTTTAGGTAAGGATGAGGTAAGTAAGAAGGTAGATCATAAGCTCTATAGAGGTATGATTGGATCTCTTCTATATCTTACTGCTTCTAGACCTGATATTTTATTCAGTTTATGTCTGTGTGCTAGATTCCAATCAAATCCTAGAGAATCTCACTTAACTGCTGTTAAGAGAATTCTGAGGTATCTGAAAGGTACTACTAATGTTGGTTTAGTATACAGAAGATCTGAAGATTACAACTTAGTAGGATTTTGTGATGCTGATTACGCTAGAGATAGAGTTGAAAGGAAAAGTACTTCTGGAAGCTGTCAGTTTCTGGGAAGTCATCTGATCTCTTGGTACAGCAAGAAACAAGCCACAATTTCCCTCTCTACAACAGAAGCAGAATATGGTACTGCTAGATGTAGTACACATATGCTCTGGATGAAGAGTCAGCTAGAAGATTATCAGATATATGAGAGTAACATTCCTATATTATGTGATAATACTTCTGCTATTTGTTTGTCTAAGAATCCTATCTTACATTCCAAAGCTAAACATATTGAGATTAAACATCACTTCATTAGGGACTATGTTCAGAAGGGTGTTCTTTCTTTAAACTTTGTGGATACAAAACATCAGAATTTATTTTAAAGCAAAACAGTTGTCACCAGCTATTTCAGATGATGAACACATGTTCATTCTGAAGGGACAAGCATGCGTGCAGTTGATGAGACGCCGCCCTAGGTAACTGTGCAAATCATTTCAAATCTCACGTTTTTCTCCTAACGTCACTCAACATTAAATGCAAATTGATTCATTGTCTATAATCTTTCTCATTCAGAATCTTAATGAATATCATTTCAAATCCGTGCCTATATAAACGCATCTCTCTATCATTTCATCTCTTTCCATTCATCTTCACTGTTCATTGTTTTTGCATTTTTTGCCTCGTTCTCTCTCTTTTCATAAACCCTAAAGTTACGAAACCCAGTAATCTCAGTTGTGAATCAATGGCTTCTTCATCAAATTTTCAACGCAAGGTTTCGTCTTCAAAACAAGAATAGCAAAAGAAATCTGCAAATACTCCATTGAAGACTTGTTTGATTCCTTACGACGAATTGGAAGTTCTCTATGAAACTATGGTGGATTTTGAAAACCTTTGTCATACCCCCAAATTTTCCCATCATATTTCAATAGATTTTGATTCACGTGATCTTCAATTGCTCAAGGCTATATCAGAATTAGGCTCACTTACCTGCCTCCTAAGCAACAAGCCTTCAACTAGGGCTTTGGTTCTCTCCAAGTATAATCAACTTCTGATATTTCAAATGGACTTCATGGCCTCTCAGATGCCTCATAGATTTCTCATGCCAAGTTTCAAGCCTCGATTCGTCAAATTGCTTAATCAATGGTTCATATAGTCAATAATCGACTGGTTGACCTAAAAGTCAAACTATGGTCAAAACACAGTCAAAGCTCCTGCTTTTTGGTCAACTTCAACATTTTAATGTTAGATTCATCATTTGATCAAAGGTTGATAATGATTCATCAAGGAGGGCTCAGAAATCAACAAAAGTACAAGTTACTAAATTAGGGTTTCTAAGGAGAAAGTCAATTGAACTTTGACCATCCATAACTCTCACATGGAACATCATAAATTTCCCATCCAAAGCTCATTTTGAAGGAAATAAATTCTCTACAATTTTGTCCCTCACAAGCCAAGTCTAAAAATGTTTCATTTGAGAGATATGGATCAAAAGATTATAGGTCCTTTTTGAAAGTCAACCAAAAGCAGTTTTTTGTCAAAGCTCATATCATCAAGATAAAATCTTCAAATGGAAAAAAGCTTCCAAAGTGGCTTGTAGAGGACATCTTGAGGTTTCCAAAAAGTCCAAGAACTCCTCCATATCTTAAAAATTGAGGGAGATATGCCTTGTCAAAGTTGGACAATTTTGAGAGGAAAATGTGAAATAAAAGGTTTCAAATTGAATTTTCTTGCAAAGGGACCCAATCTTTTTTGGCCCAATCTTGTTTCCCAAGTCATCTAGAAGCTCCAAATCCAATTCCACGAATTTATGATTATTATTTGATTTTTTAGTGAATTTTATTCATTAAAATTATGGTTAAAATCAAAGATTTGGAAAAAAAATTATAAAAGATGTGATTTATATTTGATTTCCAAACAATTCCAATCAGCCAATAAATCAAATATATGACTAAATTTCGTGAAAGGAAATATTGGAACATGATTGAAGCAAAAAAATCAAGTTTAATGCAAATTGGAAATCAAATTTTTCTCATAAAGACAAGGCATTTGCTCCATGTTTCTTGACCTAAAATCACACACTATATATATCTAACACATGCAAACCCTAAGGAGGACGAAAATAGGAGAGAGGAGCTAGGATTTTCAAGAACAAAGTTTTAAAAAGACTAGGGCAAAGGAGATTTTTTGTGGCAGCCATTATCAACCCTTCCCAAGCATATAATTCTCTTCCTTGAGCATCCAGGAACGGGTTCATCTCCTTACTCGAGCCTGCAAGCGACCGGAACAGTTCCACTCATCACCACCATTGCTTACACTTTTTATTTTCGAATCTCATAATTTATGCATCATGGCTTGTTTTAATTTGTGTTTAATGCTTAATATATGTCCTGAGAATATGGTTGACGTGTGATTTTTGAGTTTTGGTGCAGGAATCCATACTTGCCATTGTTGAAGCTATAAGCTTCAACTTATTCGTATCACTATTTGCAGACAACTTAGGGCCATATAAATTGCACCAATGAATTCAGAAGGTTTCATATGGTGGATCTGGGCAATATTTGCGCATGCTTAACGTGTTAATATGGTTCTTTTTTTGTGCAGAAATAGCTACCAAATAATCGTAGCGAGATCGCAGCAAAGTTTCGTAGAGAGTGTTGTAGGATTGAGGAAGAAGACGAAGTGGACCACTTACCACGCGTGGATGAATCTCATTGGCCAGTCAAATTCTCCAATTTCTCTCTCTTCCTGATTGGCTGGTCCACGCGTTGCTGTTGACTCTCACCACTTGCGTTTATTTTAATATTTGTTTATTAGTGTTTGGTTAATTATCAACAAAAGCACGCAGCACAATTGGCCAGATGGAGTAATGTTTAACTTAAAAAGCGTGGGTTCGATCCTTGTTACTGACATGTATTTTTTCTTATTTTCTTTGATGGCATATGCTTGCAGATCCAACGCTCCTCACACACAGGCACACATCATAAACCCTCATCGCCTCACTGTTGGATGGACAGATCTTCAGATCCAAAAGCCACTGTAGCACCAGTCCACCATAGACCTTCAAGAGACGAGCCACACCCAATCTGAGCTAAGTTTTTTTAATTTTATTTTTTAATTGCATGAATCTTTTATATATATTCTTTTCCTTTTTTATTATTATAATTTATTTCTTTTATTTATTTTTTATTTATTTAACAAAATTAAATTTTATATATAATAATTTCATAGTTATTTATTTTAATCGAAAACTCGATTTTTCCACAATTTTATCAATAATTGTTTTTAAACAATAAAAATTGTTATTTTTTCATATACTTTTAATTAATTAATTAAGTAGGTTGAAAACCAAATAATTAATTTTTTAGGTTTGTTAACCTCGATTCATTTATAAACCCTAATAGCCATAGGTTTATTGGTAGGTGTTGCCCATTAACCCTGGTCCAGATTTTTACCTGTTTCTTTTATTAACCCTGGCTAACTTGCTCCCCATTTGGGGTTTTGCCGGTTTATTTGTTTGCTTAAATATTCTTCTTTGTGCCTAGTTTTCAGGGTTAACCAGGATCCTTCAGCCACACGCCATACCAGATCAAAAAAGCTAAGTTTCTAATTCTTTTTTTGTTTAAGCATCATTTTATTTTTATTTTTTTAAATAGGGTTTGTATCAATCATCAATGAATCTGTAATACCCTAACTCTTATTTTGTTTACCTTTTAGTTTTCAGAATTGATCAAGGGTTCGAGGAAGATCAACACATTCAAAGATATTTAGGCTAATTATTGTTCCCTCTTATTTTTTGCCTTTTATATTCCCTTCCCCGCAGGTGTTTATTGTAATAGCGTAGGACTATTAAACTGTTTTACTTTTCTGTTGTGGTTAGTAATCTTAGGGAGTGCAAGCCTTGTTTAAAATGAATTAGGTCATTAATTACAAGATAATATAACTGAATTAAATCACATGATTGGGCCACACACACACCTTTAGGGTAATCTCTCTGTTGCCTTTGTTGCATGTTGCCTTATGATTCTGTTGCCTCTAATTGTATTAAATAATAGTCAAGTCCCTCGATTCCGAGGATACCTAAAGCAAGGTTGCCTAAAGAGATTGAAAATCGTCTAGTCCCTCGAAGTTGCCTCGGTAAAACATGATGATTGTCCCAATTGATGAGGTATCCTCGCCTGTTGCCTAAGAATGACTATTACATCTTTCCCTTAGACTACCTGCCCTCTTTATGGTAGGGACAGTCTTGTGGCGAACGATAAACCTCGATGACCCTTAACATCCAATAAAAGGACTTCCTACCCTACTGTGGTATGGATAGCCCTGAAAAGCTAAAAGAACATTTTTCAAAACTTAGGGTAGTTGCTACTAATTGCTTGCTCTGGTTTAAATTCATTTTTCCTCTTTCCAAAAACCTTCAAAAAGGCTATGCTTATTTTACAAGCTAAAGTCCTTATTCAAACATTTTCTTATTCACACACGACTTTTCAAACAATTCGACCATTTTTAAAAACAAAGTGAGCTAAGCAATTAAGAGCCCATGGATAACCATGGATACAAAGGGTGCTTTAAACCTTCCCTTTGTATAACTTACCCCCCGAACTCGATCTCTTTCAAAAACGTTTTTTTATGTTCTTTTAGACTTTCTATATATTGGATAAAATAAAAGTCGGTGGCGACTCTTGCTATCCGCAACATTTTTAATAGTCAGTTCACTGTATTACAGAATTGGCGACTCTGCTGGGGATTTTTTTGAATAAAAGAGGGGTTACCTTAGAGCTAGGATCACTTTATATTTATTTTACTCGTTTGCTTTATCTTTAAAGGCTGTTTTGGGTATTCTGTTGTGTGAAAGATCCTACATCCGGATCTAGTGTACCTTAGGTATGTGGCAATAGACCATGGAGGCTGTACGACATGTATCGTTATGGTTGAACTGGTGGCCACCGTTAGTGCGACGCTTTGGTTTCTCCTGATGGCCCTTGAATCTGATCGAGGAGACATTTGGCTACCACGTTATGTCATAAGCACTAATTCGCCCTTAGAACCTTAGTTGAACTTGACTTTGGCTTATAGGAAGTAGCGAGATAGCTGGCTTTGGATTCCTGACTAAAGCCGGTTGATACTCGATGCTACACTCATTGAGATTGGACTCTAGGGATGCTTTTGGGTGGCCGATGAGTGCCATGTTGAGACAATGCCCGCTAGAAAAATCAGGGATATGAGCACCATAGAACCCGATTACTCTTTTAGGACAGGTTGAACCAACTAAACTTCAGTGGGGAGTGTACTTACCTACAAACTTCATGCAAGCCCCTAAACCTAAGGACACTTGTTTAACTTGCTTGTGTGTGTGACTTGGTTTCTTTGCAGGATTTCTTTGTAGGACTCGTTTGTCCTTATTACCTTACGTTTTGCCTGATGCATTGCATTCGCATAACATCATGACATCATGACATTATAACATTGCATGATTAACTAACCCTTTCAAGGATCTTAGGGATTTAGGGCGCACAATTTCAGGTACTCTTATGAAGGACTGAAATCCTAATCAGGGGGCAAGAGGATTTATTTTCCTCTCGCCGCATACCTTCTAATTCAAAGACTCAACACCTATCAAGGGGCAGGAGGATTTATTTTCCTCTAGCCATACGCGTTCAAATTCAGAGGTATCCCGAATCAGAGGCGATGACCCACTCGATATGGTGAGCTTGATTCCCATAGAAGAACATCCAAGAATTAGATTTCTTCGAACAAATAGGCGACTAAGTCATTGTCTAATGTTGCTAACTAAATTCCTAAAGATCCTTGAAAACATTGCATCTGCATTCATAACATCGCATAACAGGTTTCCTATGATGGGTTTCTCATCCCTCCTCGCTGTTTATTTCAGCATGATGAATCTCGAGCAATCAGTCAAAAATCTTCAGGCTCAGAACAACCAGTTCCAAGAGATGATCCTTAACTTAGCCAAGGGGCAAGAAGAATTAAAGGCATTCCAGATCGAGAAGAAGAAGAATCAACATAAGCATCAGGGTAGTAAAGATAATCGGAAATCCAAACCTAAGCGATCATTTACTCCATTGCACATGTCGCTGTCTCAAGTTCTGCAACAACTGCTAAATCGGAACCTGATAACTCTATTGCCTCCATATTCAGTTCCTACCAATCCTGCTCCTGGATACAAGTATCATGCGATATGTGCTTATCATTCGAACAGTCCTGGTCGTGACACCGAAGATTGTGGACCATTGATGCATAGGATTCAAGACTTAATTGACGACAAGATCATTGACTTCAACTCACCTGAGAAGACTCATATGGCTAATGCTATGTACAACCAGGAAGGTCGAGATAAATGCAACCAACATGTTGGGGCAGTCCTGATCTCCACACCGGTACCACAGCAAAGTCGTCAAAACAAGCAAAACACGCCTAGAAGACAATTCACGATGATCAACATGTCACTGGCTCGGGCATTACAACATTTGCTGAAAGCAAACTTGATTACAGTGAGGGATCCTCCTGTGAAGCCCAACACTTCCGCCCTAGCTATAAGCCCAATGCGAGGTGCGCATATCACTCCAATAGCCCTGGACATGATACGAATGATTGTTGGCCATTGAAGAACAAGATCCAAGATATGATCGATGCTCGGGAAATCGAATTCAACTCTCCCAAGACTCCTATAGTGATCACCGATCCCATGCCTAATCACGACAAGACTGATTAAAGTCTAGAAAGATGAACTTTTTTAATCATAAGACTTATTTTTCATGCGCAATTTCTATTCTGTTTGTTTAAACATTCGACTTATGATAGACATTATCTGTCTTAATAATCATCATTAGTGCATTGCATATGTTTGTCTTGAATAAACTATTTCGCTATCACTCATTTAAATTGTGTCTTTACTTTGCATATGTTTTGTGATATTCGACTCCTGCTAAAGTTGTATGCCTTTTGAGGGAGGATGAAGAAAACGATACCGCAGCCTCATGCAGTATGCTTTTGGACAGACTATGCTGACGATGTACAGGCATTGTTTCAATTCCTAAACAGTGGATATATAAGGATGTTGATCCCTCATCAACCCCTTTGAGCCTAAGAAGTAGAAGTTTCTTTCTCGTACAGATTAAAACCTTGATCATAACCTGGGGCAGGGTAGTTACTTAGTTAACTCAGTTATGCCTGCATTTCTTTTACGCAATTAGTGATGGGTTCCCGTAACCATTAAGTTAGGTAGTCAACATCCAAAAGGAAAAAATGTGTTAAGTCAAAACCTATGAAGGAGACTTATCAAAAATTGAAACATCCCGCTGAATGTAACCTCAAAATAAACAGTTCAGGCAAAATTTAAGGATAATAAAGTAAAAAAAGAGGTTGCTAAAAATCCTCGACAAAAGAAAATATTACAAAAAGGGATGACTGACTGTCCCAAATAAACTTCCAGTACTTTAACCATCATCAAATGTCAAAGTTACGACTCCAAGCTCTGCTAGAACTTAAATGCAAAGTTAACAGAGCATAGGATCGAAGAACATCACGAAGATTGGAAAGGGTACAAATAAACTTTGAGCCTTTATCCTTTGTTTCTTAAACCGTGAACCAAGCCACATTACAACCCTTGAAAGTCCTAACTGAAGCATGGTTAGTTCGAAAGCATACTGTCACCAAAAAGGTATCCTGACTCCTTAAGGTTTTCCATAAATGCTGAGTTGATATCACGTTTTTACAAATATCACGCTTTTACATCTCCTGTTTTAATGTTTTTCAAAAAACTCAAGACAGACACATGCACTGCATCTCATGATTTCATTATTAAACATATTCTGCTATATAATTTCAAATGTTAGCATCAGAAAGAATTTGCACATGGTACGACTAATGACTAAAGGTTATCCCGACTGACGAAAAACACTTACACTTGACTCAGTTGACTCAAGTGAATAAATACAAGGGGCATGACATGCTTTTTTCAATCAATCTGGGGCGATCAGGTCAAGATTCCAAGAATCTCTCAAGAATGCCAATCAATCAGCGGCAGGCACCCAAGTGGGTCTGAAGCTACTTCCCGATCAGTCAGGGGCATCATACTATGTACTAGGGGCATGTCACCCATAGTACACATCTCATAAGGTCCTCACAAGGAGAATCTCTTCAAATTCCCTAATAGCTGGGCCAAAGCTATGCAAGGCCTGTTTGACAATTTGATCAATACTCATTGGTGTGTCCCAATCAATACAAGACTAAGAATGGCAGTTACTATAAATACTGGGGGCAACGTTCAAGACATCCATGCCTTCCCACAAATCCGGTTTCACAGGATCATATCCCCATAGAGTAATCATTAAGAAGATATCTTCAAATTATCTCGTCCCAACAAAGACTTAGTTCCTCAATTGAGTTTACATCTTCGACACTGCCGGTTCCCCGATACTATTCTCTTCTCCAAACAGGGTTATTCATCTCTTTTATCCCCAGTCAGGGCACATCAAAGATCAATCATTCAAATCATTTTCATCCCCAAACAGAAATCATAAATCCTCAGCGGAGCATCTTCAAAGACAAGATCAAACATCAAAATCACAACAACACAGAGATTTACTTTCTCACAACACTCCAAACAGCATCAGTCATACATCTTATACATCACATACATATTCATACATTACACACAGTTATAATTCATACATAACATACAAAGCTCCCCATTTATTTTGAGAACTTCACCTCATTACATGCATCATAAGCATTGCATAAAACTGACATTGTTACCAAGTGAATATTGTCTTACAGATACATTACAAAGATAATCAATGCAATAATCTGAAATCCATTCAAAGGCAAAGCCTAACGCATGACTCATTCTGACAACAAAATTGGATCCGGTCTAACGCACGACCCATCCTCCATCCTAACGCACGGCTTTCCAGACATTTATCAACTGCAAATTGGATTCGGTCCAACGCACAACCCATCCTCCAGCCTAACACACGGCTTTCCATACATTTATCAAATGCAAATTGGATCCGGTCTAACGCACGACCCATCCTCCAGCCTAAAGCACGGCTTTCCAGACATTTATCAAATGGAAATTGGATCCGGTCTAATGCACGACCCATCCTCCAGCCTAACGCACAGCTTTCCAGACATTTATCAAATGCAAATTGGATCCGGTCTAACGCACGACTTATCCTTCTGCCTAACGCACGGCTTTCCAAACATCTACCGATGCAATTGGATCCGGTCTAACGCACGACCCATCCTTCAGCCTAACATACGGCTTTCCAGACATTTAACAATGCAAATTGGACCCATTCTAGCATATGGATCGTCCTAAAAAGTATAGTCTAACGTACGACTTATTTTGACACTTATCAATACGGTGGATTCAGTCTAACATACGACTCATCCTAAGTATATCCTTCAGATACAGTCTAACGTACGATGTATTCTAACTCTCAAGTCTATCAAGCTGGGTGGCATCTTTAAGCCCATCTCAATCAAGTCTCTTAATAATTGGGTGGCATTTTTAAACCCATCTCCGAAAAGTCCCTTCACCATCAACAAGGGCAAATTTATTGGTATTCTAGTGTTCAATCCTCTTCTACCTTCAGATTCCGACAGGCACACAAGCCAATCTACATCTTCAGGTTTAAGAATATTGAACAGGGGCAGTTGTCATACCCCAAAATTTTCCCATCATATTTCAATGGATTTTGATTCACATGATCTTCAATTGCTCAAGGCTATATCAGAATTAGGCTCACTTACCTGTCTCCTAAGTAAAAAGCCTTCAACTAGGGTTTTGGTTCTCTCCAAGTATAATCAACTTCTGATATTTCAAATGGACTTCATGGCCTCTCAGATGCCTCATAGATTTCTCATGCCAAGTTTCAAGCCTCGATTCATCAAATTGCTTAATCAATGGTTCATATAGTCAATAATCGACTGGTTGACCTAAAAGTCAAACTATGGTCAAAACACAGTCCAAGCTCCTGGTTTTTGGTCAACTTTAACAATTTAATGTTAGATTCATCAATTGATCAAAGGTTGATCATGATTCATCAAGGAGAGCTCAGAAATCAACAAAAGTACAAGTTACTAAATTAGGGTTTCTAAGGAGAAAGTCAACTGAACTTGGACCAGCCATAACTCTCACATGGAACATCAAAAATTTCCCATCCAAAGCTCATTTTGAAAGAAATTGAATTCTCTACAATTTTGTCCCTCACAAGCCAAGTCTAAAAATGTTTCATTTGCGAGATATGGATCAAAAGATTATAGGTCCTTTTTGAAAGTCAACCAAAAGCAGTTTTTTGTCAAAGCTCATATCATCAAGATAAAATCTTCAAATGGAAAAAAGCTTCCAAAGTGGCTTGTAGAGGACATCTTGAGGTTTCCAAAAAGTCCAAGAACTCCTCCATATCTTAAAAATTGAGGGAGATATGCCTTGTCAAAGTTGGACAATTTTGAGAGGAAAATGTGAAATAAAAGGTTTCAAATTGAATTTTCTTGCAAAGGGACCCAATCTTTTTTGGCCCAATCTTGTTTCCCAAGTCATCTAGAAGCTCCAAATCCAATTCCACGAATTTATGATTATTATTTGATTTTTTAGTGAATTTTATTCATTAAAATTATGGTTAAAATCAAAGATTTGGAAAAAAAATTATAAAAGATGTGATTTATATTTGATTTCCAAACAATTCCAATCAGCCAATAAATCAAATATATGACTAAATTTCGTGAAAGGAAATATTGGAACATGATTGAAGCAAAAAAATCAAGTTTAATGCAAATTGGAAATCAAATTTTTCTCATAAAGACAAGGCATTTGCTCCATGTTTCTTGACCTAAAATCACACACTATATATATCTAACACATGCAAACCCTAAGGAGGACGAAAATAGGAGAGAGGAGCTAGGATTTTCAAGAACAAAGTTTTAAAAAGACTAGGGCAAAGGAGATTTTTTGTGGCAGCCATTATCAACCCTTCCCAAGCATATAATTCTCTTCCTTGAGCATCCAGGAACGGGTTCATCTCCTTACTCGAGCCTGCAAGCGACCGGAACAGTTCCACTCATCACCACCATTGCTTACACTTTTTATTTTCGAATCTCATAATTTATGCATCATGGCTTGTTTTAATTTGTGTTTAATGCTTAATATATGTCCTGAGAATATGGTTGACGTGTGATTTTTGAGTTTTGGTGCAGGAATCCATACTTGCCATTGTTGAAGCTATAAGCTTCAACTTATTCGTATCACTATTTGCAGACAACTTAGGGCCATATAAATTGCACCAATGAATTCAGAAGGTTTCATATGGTGGATCTGGGCAATATTTGCGCATGCTTAACGTGTTAATATGGTTCTTTTTTTGTGCAGAAATAGCTACCAAATAATCGTAGCGAGATCACAGCAAAGTTTCGTAGCGAGTGTTGCAGGATTGAGGAAGAAGACGAAGTGGACCACTGACCACGCGTGGATGAATCTCATTGGCCAGTCAAATTCTCAAATTTCTCTCTCTCTTCCTGATTGGCTGGTCCACGCGTTGCTGTTGACTCTCACCACTTGCGTTTATTTTAATATTTATTTATTAGTGTTTGGTTAATTATCAACAAAAGCACGCAGCACAATTGGCCAGATTGAGTAATGTGTAACTTAAAAAGTGTGGGTTCGATCCTTGTTACTGACATGTATTTTTTCTTATTTTCTTTGATGGCATATGCTTGCAGATCCAATGCTTCTCACACATAGGCACACATCATACACCCTCATCGCCTCACCGTTGGATGGACAGATCTTCAGATCCAAAAGCCACTGTAGCGCCAGTCCACCATAGACCTTCAAGAGACCAGCCACACCCAATCTGAGCTTAGTTTTTTTATTTTTATTTTTTAATTGCATGAATTTTTTATATATATTCTTTTCCTTTTTTATTATTATAATTTCTTTCTTTTATTTATTTTTTATTTAACAAAATTAGTTTTTATATATAATAATTTCATAGTTATTTATTTTAATTGAAAACCCAATTTTTCCACAATTTTATCAATAATTGTTTTTAAACAATAAAAATTGTTATTTTTGCATATACTTTTAATTAATTAATTAAGTAGGTTGAAAACCAAATAATTAATTTTTTAAGTTTATTAACGTCGATTCATTTATAAACCCTAATAGCCTTAGGTTTAATGGTAGGTGTTGCCCATTAACCCTGGTCCAATTTTTTACCTGTTTCTTTTATTAACCCTGGCTAACTTGGTCCCCTTTTGGGGTTTTGCCGGTTTATTTGTTTTCTTAAATTATTACAATTTTAATTTTTGATATGTTACATTATAATAGTTGAGATATTTAATGCACTAACATTTTTCTTCTTTGTGCCTAGTTTTCAGGGTTAACCAGGATCCTTCAGCCACGCGCCATACCAGATCAAAAAAGCTAAGTTTCTAATTCTTTTTTTGTTTAAGCATCATTTTATTTTTATTTTTTAAATAGGGTTTGTATCAATCATCAATGAATCTGTAATACACTAACTCTTATTTTGTTTGCCTTTTAGTTTTCAGAATTGATCAAGGGTTCGAGGAAGATCAAGGCATTCAAAGATATTTAGGCTAATTATTGTTCCCTCTTATTTTTTGCCTTTTATTTCCCCTTCCCCGCAGGTGTTTATTGTAATAGCGTAGGACTATTAAACTGTTTTATTTCTCCAACTGTTACTCTATGTTGGTAATCTTTGAGAAACTCCAACTGTTACTCTATGTTGGTAATCTTTGAGAAACTCCAACTGCTACTCTAAGGATGGGCAAATTTCTTTGAACGTTTTCAAGGATAGAAAAAAAACTTAGAAAGGGGGGGTTTGAATTAGTGTAACTTTAAAAACTCTTAAGATAAAAACAATTGCACAATGATTTTTATCCTGGTTCGTTGTTAACGAAACTAATCCAGTCCACCCCCTTAGAGTGATTTACCTCACCTGAGGATTTAATCCACTAATCAACCTTGATTACAATGGTTTTCCACTTAGATACCTTCTAAGTCTTCTAGAGTATTCTGATCACACCTTGATCACTCTAGGAACCTTTTACAAATTAATGTAAACAAATTCTTACAAGAGTATTACAATGTTTCTTAATAAGCTATAATCACAACCGTAATATTTCTATTAAGTTCTAAGCTTAAATCTCACTAAGATATTACAAAAGTAGTGCGAGGTTAAAGATGAAGTTTGATAGCTTTTGATTCAGCAGCGTTTCAGTAAGATTGAAAACGTTGTTCGTGAATTGGTAACCTTGCTTTTGATCAGAACTTCACTATTTATAGGCGTTTTGAGAAGATGACTGTTGGGAGCATTTAATGCGTTGCGTGATCCGTACAACATTGCATTTAATGTTTCACTCTTTTGTCAACTACCTCGAGCCTTGCTTTTCCTGCTTTAACTGACTTTGCCTTTAATAGCTTCTAACGTTACTTTTGTCAGTCAGCGTAGCCTTCCATCTTGTACTTGCTTCTGATCTGATCTTTGTAGATACAACGTTTGAATTAATTAGAGTCAAACAGCTTGGTGCAGAGCATCTTCTTGTCTTCTGACTTTGAAGTGCTTCTAGCGTGATACCATAAGAACTTCACTGCTTCTGATTCTGAACTCAAGTTCTTCTGATGCTTCAATAGACAGTGTCCTGATGTCTTGCGAGAGCATGTTCTGATGTTGCATACTTGAACCTTCTGAGTCAGTGCTTCTTGCGCTGAATTGTGCATACTCATCATATATTTCCTGAAATGGAAAATGCATAGGATTAGAGTACCACATTGTCTTATACAAAATTCATATACATTGTTATCATCAAAACTAAGAATATTGATTACCAGCTTGGTTCTGTTGAAGAGCCTTCATAGTGTTCACCAGAACAGAAGGTCCAGCAGAAGAAGCTTCACAGCTATCGTTCAAAGGAACAGCATGCTCAACAACATTATCTATCATGAGAACATCGTCTTGATTTTCCTGAACAGGAAGTTTCTCAGCAGGATGATTCTACCAGCTTCTGACATAGAAGCATCTTCAGCATATTCTTGAGTAGGGATATCAGAATCTTCATTCTCAAGAGCTTGAAGAATCTCAGCCAGATTCTTTGGATGTGTAGGAGCAATAACTTCTGAAGGATATTCAACAGTTGGATATACTATATCTGGTGCTTTCTCTGAGGGATTCTCCCTTAGCCAGTTGAATAAAGACTGAAAGTCTCCAGTCAAAACAATGAATTGAGGCTTCCACACAACCATATCAAGCGGTTGTACTTCCTCAAGTTCATCAACAAATTCTTTCTCTTCAAGGCAGTGCCTGCATCTGAGAGGACAGAACCAGAATTCTTCATAGGACTTGAGAGTCTTAAGAGGACCTGGAGCTTCTGCTACACACGCCTTCTGAAGCTTCAGAAACTCAGAGTTCATCTTTCTTCTGAAAATTCTCCGGAGATTCCTTAGAGCAACATCATCCATCCCGGCATGATGTGCGACTTTCAAGGCATCTAACCCTGTCTGCATCTTTATGTTTAACAGTTCAATAAATACACCAACAGAAAATTCCTGGCGGGATTTGTGTCTGGTGATGGAAGAATCTGGGTGTAGAATGAAGTAAGGAGCAGATTCTCTATCAATACAGAAAGAAGATTCTACTTCATTCTCAAATTCTAACACAACCAGCTCAGGTTCAGAGCGAGGTTTTGGTGTGAAGTTGCAGTCATGGAACAATTGTTCTAATGAATCAGAATTTGGAGGTTCTGATGCAATGGGATTATTTTGAGTGGGGGACAAAATAGCTTCATAGTTTGAGTGAGGAGGAGGTTGAGAAGTGGAGATATTTGTATGAGGGGGAATGAGAATTTGAAGGGGTTGAATATCAAGAATGGGTTCAGAATGAGAGTGGTCAGAAGGAATAATTATTTTGGGTGAAGAAGGAGGGGTGAGAACTTTGGTGGTGGAAGGTGGTTTGGTGGAGGCTATTTCTGGTTGAATAACTGGTTGAGAAGGTTTAGGAGCTTCTGTTGGTACAGATTTTGAACTTAAAACAGAAGCTGAGTTAGGTTCAGAAATAAGAATACCTGAAGTGCTCTTCTTTTGAGGCCTCTCAGAGTCAGCTTCCGTAGTCTTTCGCTTCTTTTTCTCATAAACGGCCTTCACCTTTTCTAGAGAAATTTCTCGATTTCTGGCAGCTTCTTGCTTTTCTTTCTCCTTGTTCACTTCTTCTTGATGCACTTCTTTTTCTGATCTCTTTTCTACTTCAACAACTTTCTTTTTCTTCTTCTTATTATTCTTCTTCTTCTTCTCTACGTCCTCCCCATCATGCTTCTCATTATCTTTTTTCTTTTCTTTCTTAGACTTCTTCTTTTTCTTCTTTTTCTCAACATCTTCTTGTTCTTCTTTCTCATTTTCAACAATAACATTTTCATCAACATCAGCAACAACTTCTTCTTGATTACTCTTCTCTTGACTCATAGAAGGAAGATCTAGCTTGCGCTTTGTCATTCTTTCCTGATAATAAGCAGCTTATGGGACAACTTCAAGAACATCTTCTAATACTCCAGCCTTGGAAGTAGAAGGCCTCTGACAACTTACTCCAGTAGGAGCATCAATAGCACTACCCTTTTTGAGAACATTAAGATAATTAACCTCAACTTCTGATAGTTCTTTTCTGAAAAACATTTCAAACTCAGCTAGAACAGGGCCTCTTCTGTTTCTAAATCCTGGAATAGGTTAAGGAGCATGTTCAACAGCTCGAATAAGATTCATCTTTCTCAAGGTGTTAGCATTCAAGATGCTTCCAGTGACAGTGATAAGATCCTTGATGACACCACCAGATTCCAGTTTTTCAACCATCTTGGTTTGAACCAGAAGATTGGTAATGATTCTTCCAAAAGGAATAACATTGCCTTTCTTAGTTCTGTTCTCATCTCTAGCATCTCTTACAGCATTCCACATATGATTGAATATGAATCATCCCAAGTTGCCATAAGACCTTTCTTCTTATGAAACTTCTTCTTATGAAACTTCTTCTTGGGCTTCTCCTTCTGAAGCTTTGGACACTCACTCTTGTAGTGACCTTGCTCATTGCATTCAAAGCACGTGACCTTCTTCTTGTCATTTCTTCTGCTTCCAGAAGATTCTCCTCTTTCAGGCTTTTTTGAACTTCTGAAGTTCTTGAACTTCCTTTGCTTACTCTTCTAGAGTTGGTTTACCCTTCTGGAGATCATGGACAATTCATCTTCTTCTTCTTCTGATTCTGATTCTTCAGAATCTTCTTCTTCTGCCTGAAATGCATTAGTACATTTTTTATAATTAGATTTTAACGCAGTAGACTTACGTTTCTTCTGAGGTTCATTAGCATCTAGCTCAATTTCATGACTCCTCAGAGCACTGATCAACTCTTCAAGAGAGACTTCATTCAGGTTCTTGGAAATTTTGAATGCAGTCACCATAGGACCCCATCTTCTTGGCAAGCTTCTGATGATCTTCTTGACGTGATCATCCTTTGTGTATCCCTTGTCAAGAACTCTTAATCCAGCAGTTAGAGTTTGAAATCTTGAGAACATTGTTTCAATGTTTTCATCATCCTCCATCTTGAAGGCTTCATATTTCAGGATTAAAGCAAGAGCTTTGGTCCTTTTGACTTGGGCATTTCCTTCATAAGTCATTTTCAATGATTCATATATATCATGGGCAGTTTCCCTGTTAGATATCTTCTCATATTCAGCATGAGAGATAGCATTCAGCAAAATAGTCTTTGACTTGTGATGATTTTTGTATTGCTTCTTTTGATCATCACTCATTTCTTGCCTTGTCAGCTTTACTCCACTAGCTTTCCCAGGATGTTTGTAACCATCCACAAGCAAGTCCCACAAATCACCATCTAGACTAAGAAAGTAACTTTCCAATCTATCTTTCCAGTATTCAAAGTTTTCACCATCAAATACTGGTGGTCTAGAATATCCATTGTTTCCATTTCCATTGTGTTGCTCAGCAGATCCAGATGTAGATGTAGGTGTTGGAGTATCAACCATCTTGACTTAGTGTTTTTCTCTTCCTGAATCTTTTCTAAACATGGTTAAGTGCTTGCACCTTAGAACCGGCGCTCTAATGCCAATTGAAGGATAGAAAAACACTTAGAAAGGGGGGGGGGTTGAATAAGTGTAACTTTAAAAACTCTTAAGATAAAAAAAATTGCACAATGATTTTTATCCTGGTTCGTTGTTAACGAAACTACTCCAGTCCACCCCCTTGGAGTGATTTACCTCACTTGAGGATTTAATCCACTAATCAACCTTGATTACAATGGTTTTCCACTTAGATACCTTCTAAGTCTTCTAGAGTATTCTGATCACACCTTGATCACTCCTGGAACCTTTTACAAATTAATGTAAACAAATTCTTACAAGAGTATTACAATGCTTCTTAATAAGCTATAATCACAACTGTGATATTTCTCTTAAGTTCCAAGCTTAAATCTCACTAAGATATTACAAAAGTAATGTGAGGTTGAAGATGAAGTTCGATAGCTTTTGATTCAGTAGCATTTCGGCAAGATTGAAAAAGTTGTTCGTGAATTGGTAACCTTGATTCTGATCAGAACTTCACTATTTATAGGCGTTTTGAGAAGATGACCGTTGGGATAATTTAATGCGTTATGTGATCCGTACAACATTGCATTTAATGTTTCACTCTTTTGTCAACTACCTCGAGCCTTGCTTTTCTTATTTTAACTGACTTTGCCTTTAATAGCTTCTAACGTTCCTTTTGTCAGTCAGCGTAGCCTGCCATCTTGTACTTGCTTCTGATCTGATCTTTGTAGATACAACGTTCGAATTAATCAGAGTCAAACAGCTTGGGGCAGAGCATCTTCTTATCTTCTGACTTTGAAGTGCTTCTAGCGTGATACCATAAGAACTTCAGTGCTTCTGCTTCTGAACTCAAGTTCTTCTGATGCTTCAATAGACCATGTTCTGATTCTGCTTGACCATCTTCTGATGTCTTGCGAGAGCATGTTCTGATGTTGCATACTTGAACCTTCAGAGTCAGTGCTTCTTGTGCTGAATTGTGCATACACATCATATATTTCCTGAAATGGAAAATGCATAGGATTAGAGTACCTCATTGTCTTATACAAAATTCATATACATTGTTATCATCAAAACTAATAATATTGATCAGAACAATTCTTGTTCTAACACGTTTAATTGGACCAGTTTACCCTATTTTGGTTAAGGAATTATGGACTCATGCCACTGTTACTCCAACTACTATTATCTCCTTCGTGCTAGGTCATGAAGTGGTTGTCTTTGTGAAACTGTTAAGGAAACTGTACAGTCTTGAAGGTATGGGTGGAATCACTGGTGCTCTCCCTGGTAGAACTGATTGGGATAAAGTTGACCCAGAGTTGTTTACTTCTGGAAAAAGTTCTCCTCACACCACAGATTTGAAGCCTTCCTATAGAGTTTGGGCAAAGATCATTCTGGGATCTTTATATCACAGAAAATCAACAAACTCTGCTACCTACATCAGTCAAGATCAAAAATTCACTTTGTTCTATATTGGAAAAGGTATGAGAGTCAACCTTCCACATATTCTGTTTCAACATCTGAAGACTAATGTTGAAGAATCAAGGGAAGAAGAACGTCTGAAGTATCCCAAGCTTAAGAAGAATACTTTTCCCTATGGAAGAATGATATCAGATATTCTGATTGAGAGTGGTCTGATAGATACTCTGAGAGCAGTTGGCTCTTCTCAATATCTGACTGCTATTCGTGGGAGTATTCTGAATGCTCAGTCTTTGAGAAGAATGCAGTTGATTGAGAAGGTGACCATCCCTCCAAAGGTGTTTCCAGATATTCTGACCAGAAGAACCCCTGTTGCTGGTTTCTATCAATTGTACAAGGAAGATTTATCAAAATTAGTTAAACGGTATCTGAAATCCTGTGTTAGAGCACAATCTACTATTGATCTTGCTTGAATTCGTGGAAGAACTCTTCCCTCTCTAGATGAGTTATGGAAAAAGGATAAGAAGAAGAAACCGAAGAAGCTGAAGAGAAAGGTCACAGAAGAAGGTCCTTATGCTAAGAAATCCAAGAAGCAGAAGAAACCTTCAGGTATTGTTATCTCTGAATCTGTACCTATTAATAGTTTTGAACGTGTATCAACAGATTCCCTCAAAGTTCCTAGAACTTCTGAACAGCTTCAGAAGCTCATAGAAGATATAGACAATGTAGACTCCTCCAGTTTAGTCTCCTCCTCTGACCTTCCACCTCAGAAAATACCACCTCCTTCTGATCTTCCATCCTCTTCCACCACCACAAAAAGATGTCGTCCACTTCATTCTGAATTAACTCTTGACCTCCAACCTCTAAATATTGTCTTTCCACAAATTCCATCTGAAAATATTTTCTCAACCACCTCCATTCCTTCTGCAATCTCACCATTAATTGACCCTTCAACCAACTCCACAGCAGATTCATCATCTTCTCTATTATCTTCTACCACCTATATTTTGTTCTCTTGAGAACCTGAACCCTATTTTGTTCTTAACCCAGACTCCCCTATCACCCATTTTAGAAGCAATTCTCCTAAACCCTCTGTTGATATGTGTTTTGAATTACTAAAGTATGAGGTACGAACAAGGTTAAATGCTCTGAAGGTTGCTCATGATTCCAAGATGGATCATGTAGCTGCTGGGAAGCTCTGGAGAGCTTTTAGAAGAGAGATTCAAGCTGACTTTCTAGATCTTCAGAAAGAGTGCTTAGGTGCTGCTCCTGGTCCTTCTGGATTCCTTCTAGAGTATGATGATGGAAGATACTACCATCCCATCATCGGTTGGAAGCCTCTTGAAGAGAAGGAGTTTGTTGATGAACTTGAAGAAGAAAATCCTCTAGCAATCATTGTGTGGAAGCCACATCCATACAAGGTTCTGACTAGAGATTTTCAGGCCTTATTCAACTGGCTCAGGGAGAATCCTTCTGAAAAGGCCCCTGTCATACCCCATTTTTTGACCCTAAGATCACACATCATTTGCATACCAATCATCAATCAAGAAGTTTTAACTTAGAACTCTACTTATGATGTTATGCTCAATTCATCTGTAAGGGAATCATCAAGCACCCATGTTTAGTCTTGTATATATTGTTTTACTAACCAAAATACCAAAAATATTGCCTTGTGCTTTTGTGTGTTTGTGTTTTGTAGGTACCAAGTCAAAACATCCATCAAAAGGAGCATTTTTCAACATTTTCACTATGCAAATCGATTTGCATAAGGTGTAAATCGATTTACACAACTGTTTCTGCACCAGATTTGCTTCTGCCATCAGTGCAAATCGATTTGCATAAGACAGCAATTGATTTGCATAACTGTTTTTGCCCCAGATTTTGCCTTTTTCAGCTATGTAAATAGATTTGCATAAGGTGCAAATCGATTGCACCAGTGCGAATTTGGAAAAATGAAGGCAAATTTCAACTTTTGAAAGTGTTGACATCATTTGCAAGCATGTGAAGCATGACTTAGCTCTTGTATTTGATTACCTACATCATTTAATCATAAACCCTCATGTGATTGCATCAAGACCATTGGATTTCATTTTTGGCTCCAAATCCTTTTCCCAAGCCTAATTCTATTTTCCAATCCTAACTCCAAGCCACAAAATTTCCCAAGCCTAAGTGCTATAAATTGAGGCATTCCCCTCCTCATTTTTCAAGCTTTGATAGCCAAGAAAACTCTTGCTCTTTCTCTCCTCACCTCTTCCAAACCCCTCACTCAAAGCTCTTTTTCTTCCACACAAATTAGTGAGTCACATCTTGAACCTCACTAATTTAGAGATAAACCTCAACATAAACACTACTTTTTCTTCATCAATTGTGAGAGATCAAGGCTTGTGGTTGTGTGTTCTTGAAGAAGATTCAAATTTTGTGAAAGATTTGGTAAAATTCTAGATCCATTCCATAATTCAAGATATGATCCATTGTTGTTTATGCTTGATGCACCTTTGGTGCTACATTGATGAGTTTTGCTTGCTTACTTGATACATTTTCGTGCACAAATTGATCCAAGATCACAAGGTGTTTGGTTTTATGTTTAAACAAGTTTTCTTCTCTTGATTTGCTGTTTTTTTGAAAACTGTGTTGTGCAAATCGATTTACATCTGGTGCAAATCGATTTACACAACTGAAAAAACTGCGTAGATTTGAAAACAGAGTTGTGCAAATCGATTTCCACTCTGTGCAAATCGATTTACATCTGAGCAGAATGTGTTTTTTTTGCCTTTTTAACTTGTTTTTGGTTCTAACTCATCTTCTACTCCTTTCTTTTGATATTTTCTTTGAATCACAAGTTAGAGGCCTAATTTCTCTCTAATTTCAATGGACTTAGGGCGTCGATAGGATGAGAATCCGAATCCGCAATATTAAGTGATTGAAATTATGGATGAAAGGAGCTTTTTAATATGGTTCCATCTTTTATTTCTTTTTCTTTTGATCGATGAAAGTCTTTGATACCTTGAGAATTCTTATGGATTCTTGGTAAAGACGAGATCGCTCCCTATTTTTCTTTTCGTGCGGTATTGCTTTCGGAAAGTGATCTACATAACACTTCTCTCGCATGCATTAGCACATAAAGTTTTGACCGGCCTCGTTGTAGGGTGATTTCTACATAAATCACTTGGCGATCTGCTTAACATAGCGCAATATTTCGTGTCCCGAATCAAAAAGATCAAATACGGAAGAGAATTGTATGCGATTGATTTAAGACTTATGGAGGTTTTATCGTGTAGTCGCTATGATTTTATCAAGCTTCTGATAAATGTCCATTGAATTTAAATCCGAGAACATCCTTCACTCACCATCGATCTTAATTACTAACTTTGATAACATACTTGACAAGTTTCAAGATGGTTATCTTTAACATCTAACAATTGACTTTAATTTCCGCACTTTATTATATTGCTCTTTATATTCCTCGCTTTATCGCTTTATTTTATCATATTTACATTCCGCTATTTTCTCTTTGTCCATTTGGACGCTATATTTATGCTTCCACTATTTTTCTTTTGTCCACTTGGACCATACTTTACTTTTATGCTAAAACACTAATAAATAACAAAAATCTAAAAAACACCTAAGGCTCTCTTTTGGACTATTGGTTACTATCCCTAGCATTTTGGAGATTCAGACTTATGGACTTAGTACCTCTGGACCCTCATGATTTTGTTACTCTGCTGTTATTCTGTCTGTTTGGCATTGGATTGTTGTTTGTTTGTATGTGCAGGTACTTCCTTGAAAGCCATTGATGGTTGTCGCACGCTCGCGAAAAATGAATAGAGTCGCCACCAATATATTTATCACATAAGGGAAAGGAATATCAGAAAACCTAACAAAAGAAGGCACAGGGTCTTGCGACCAGAGAATCAAGGTACGGGAGTCGGTTACGCAAGGGGAAGGTATTAGCACCCCTCGCGCCCATCGTACTCGATGGTATCCACCTATGTTTGTTTCAATCTAAAGGGTGTGTACTATGTCTATGTCTATATGCGAATGCATGCAAAAAGAAATACGGGGAAAAGAAGGAATTATTTACAAGTGTGCTCGTTCAAGCCCCGCGACTTGATGCCTACGTATCCTTTTCAGGAATCAAAGCGCCGTAGTTCGGCTAAAGATTTTCTGTTTGTTTTTGTGTTTTTTAGTTGGGCGGCGTTAACGCTCGCGCTCCTGCATAAGGGATCGACCTAGGATGCAATAGAGCGGAGATAACAATGCCCTTAAGAAAGGAGAGAGAAGAGAGAGAGTTTGAGTGTTTCGAGTAAATCCCTAAAGCAAGGGAAACTCGAGTTACTCTATGGTTTGTGTTTTTTAGAAGTGGGAACTTACGCTCGAATGGTTCCCTAAAGCAAGGGAGATCCAAGCACTCGAACATTCCCTAAAGCAAGGGGTGTTCAAGCTTCCATTCCCTTTTTAAGATTTTCACTTTTTTATTAATGTTTTAAGTGTTTTCTTTGTATTTTTTAAAGGGATTTTATTTGAGTATTTTTAGATGTTTTAGAGTTGAAAGGGAAAAGAAACTAGCCTAAGTATGAAGGGAATTTCTACCTAATGTTATCATGGTTTCTACCTAAGGTTAGGAGTAAAAGAAACATGAAAAATAAAGCACCAAGTAGAATATTGAAAATAGCATGAAGAAAGAACAAGTCAAAATATAGCACAAAAGTGAAATTAAAAGTACTATTATTTTTATGGCATTTTTATGAAAGAAATTTAAATGTCAAAATTACCTAAAAAATCTACTATTTTTATGAGTTTTTATTGTGAAAAATATCAATTAAAGTGACCAAGATTAATTCCTAAAAATGATCTAAAAGTCTAACAAATTTTATCGATTATTTTCTATGTCAAAAATTAGCACTAAGGTCTAAAATTAGAAGAAAATTAGTATTATTATACCTAAAAGAGATTGGTAAAAATCTAATTAAAAGGACCTAAAATTCTAGCTATTAAAAGAAATAGAAACAGGGGGTGTGAATTGAATTATAGTGGTGCTGGCAAAAGTAAGGGCGCAGGGCCCCAATCAAATCTGGCCCAAATGCCTGTTTTTGTTATAGTTCCTTATGTCCAAAAAGAGAGTTACGGGCCTATGGGGGGTGTATACAGATTCGGCCCAGGCGATTGTTTTGATCATATTTTGACAAAAGGAAGAGGATGTGTGACAGGCTCATAGGGGTGCAAAGAAGATTTTCGTGGCCCAAGAAGCTTTTGATCCAAGTTGACTTATTTGTTTTTTTTTTCCAGATTTTATTATCAAAAACAATTAATTAAAATAATAAAAAAGAAATAAGTTGAGATTGGGGATTAGGGTTACCAATGTGACCTTTAAGCTTGTCCTTCCCCTTTACGACGAACCTCGGCGACGGCGCAGTGCTTCCTTCTCCGGCAACAAACCTCCATCACCTCCAATCAAAAGCCGCCGCGAACCAAGAGGAGGACTCCGACCTTTCTCCCTCGTCATCTTTGTCTTCACCGCTTCGAATCAATTACGGTTCTCTCTCGGATGCTTCCCCGACGCTCTTCTTCTCTTGCAATTTGTCGATTGAAATTGTTTGCAGATTATTCGGTGAGTTGAAGTTGAAGCGTGGTGAAGATGAATGGAAGATTATTGTGACGCGAAGCCGGTGCGAAGGTGGATGCGATAAACTGAGGGAGAAGATGAAGGTCCTCTCGTTGAAGCTCGAGTGAAGAATGTATGGAGAATTTATTTTTGTGACGAAGATGAAGATACGAAGACAAAGATGAAGATCCTATGCGAAATAAACGCAGGGAGACACGACGATCTTCAGGTAACGTTCTTGAATCCTCTTAATCCCGTGTTCACCGCAATCCTCTTTCTTCTTCTTCTTCTTCTATCTTTTTGTTTTTTCGGGAGTCTTCTGTGTGTGTCGAAGTTGTTGTTGAGTGAGACGAATAGTTGTTGTATCTCTGAATTAGGGAAGAGGCTGAAGCTCGAGCACATTGAAGCTATGAGGATGAGCTTCAATGGCTCTGAGAATTGAGCGTATGGTGAGGTGAGGGATGAAGTTGCAGAGAGCGTATGGAGAATTGAGAGGATTGAGAGGAAGATGGCGTAGAGGAATGGTAGTGAAGAGTGTGATGAAGATGAGAGGAGTGATGAAGATGATGGCTGGTGAATTGGTGAAGGGAGGAAATGGCGTGTGTAATGGTGGAGAATGAGTGTGTGATGAAGATGAGATTTGAAAGTGAATGAAGATGATGGTGAGTGAAGTGTGAGAATGGCGAGTGGTTCTGTTATATAGATTGAGAGGGTGAGTTCAGTTAGAGGGAAGAGAGATTAGAGCCCTAGGATCTGAAGTTCGGTTATGAGATGGAGGGTGAGGATTGAAGTTGGTTTTTTCTGTTTTGGATGCTAGAAGTTAGTTATAGATTTGAGAGTTTGTTAGTTTTCTGTTACACAAACTGTTGGGGTTAGTTATGAAGACTGTTAGTGGGAGGTTACAATTCTGTTAACAGTCAGTTGAAAGTTTGGTTTGGGGGACTGTTACAAACTTAATTGGGCTGTTTAGGAGGTAAATGAAATAAAAACAGTTAGTTATAGGTTATCAACTCTGAGAGCTTATTGGTTTTTTTATTGTTAGACTCTTTGCTGAACCCGGTTTTGATGTGTGGCAGGTTTTGCATTTCTTGGCTGCTGTGTTGTTAGAAATCTGTGAGAGTTGATTGAGGTAAACGAGAATAGCTGAAACTGAAAGTTGGTTCCCAAATTATGTTAAATGTGAGCCTGTTGGTTATCAATACTACTGGAATTTCATTCTGAATTTCTGCTCTCTTTCTTTTCTTTCTTTTGTAGAGATCCCAACATACGTTAGCTCGAACAAATACGCGTTGGTGGATATTGGCTTCAGACCGAATAAGTGTCTAGTCTTGCTGATTACTCTCTGCAGGTTGAATCCACAATGACCGACATATGTGCACAAGTTCTCAAGGCTGTATTGAATGATGTCTTATCTTGAAATGTCAAAATGTGTCTTAGTTGAATTGGCTCGGGTTGCTGCATGAGTACTTATGGCGTGAAGTACAACGTGGGTCTTAGCTTAGGCTTTTGATTTGAACTGTTTGGATGAAACTGTTTGGTGGATGAATCTGAACATGAGTTGATGAATGTGCGTATGGCCGGTTTAGTGTAGGCATAGCTTGATTTTTGTTTAGTGAGTGCATGAGGTACAGAATTGAACTTGTTTATTTTTCTGTGCTTTAATGGTGATGCAGGGTCCGTTTTTTGGTATTTATGCAGTTTAAATTGATGGTTCCGAATGCATTTGGCTGGAATGTCTTGTTGTTTTGAAGTGCCGACGAATAATTTAGAACAAGTGACCTAATAGAATTTCTTTCTGATGTTGCTATACTAATGCAGCTTCTGGTATTGCAGGAGGTGAAGGAGGATATGAAGAGCATGGCTGTAACGAGGTGGTATGTCGTGAAGCTTCAATAGTATACGGCAATGAGGAGAGACTTAGATGTTAGGTTCTGCGTATAACTTTAGATGTAAACTCCTCAACGCAATGTAATAATGATATTGTAATAAACTTTGTATTTTATTTGTAATGCACTCTTGGATTTTGTAATGGACAAAGCTTGAATTAAACAGTGAATGAAATTGTAATGGAGCTTGCAAATGATCCTTTTTGTTGAATTGAGGAGAACTTGTAATGACTTGTAATGGAATTAGGGATGAGACTGTGTGGAAATGGACGATGGCTTTTTGTAGTGTTCTTTTTTTTCTGACCCATTTGAATATGCCTTGACTTGAATGTTGTGTGCTGAATTTTTCAAGTAGTACCATTTCCCTCCTTATTTGGATTTAAATTTCCAAGTAGTTTCTTGAATGATGGCATGAGATAAGTCCAAAGACAAACAAGTGTGACTTTGGTCTAAACTTAATTTTTGTAGCCCTCTTGATGATGCATTTGAATATGGATTATGCAATGAGAATCGGACTTTTTCTCTTCACATTCTCAAATGAAATTTGAATGACCTCTTTTCCAAGTCTTGGCCTAAGATAAATCTTTCTTTAGAAATCACCATAAGAATCTTATTCCCAAAAGGCTCGTGGTAGGTTAACATCTTTATCCAAATGAATTCACTCAATATTGTACCATAACCTATAAATCAAGCAGTGCACCAAATAATTACGTCCAAGTTCCATAAAAAAGATCTCCTTGATTAATAAATGAATAGTGAAACACCTAATCCAGTTGATCTCAATAGAAACTTTGATGGATGCGTTCATAGGGAAATAAACCCTGATTCAGTCGATGTCTTTGATCCACTACCACTAATTTAATGAACCAACATTATTCTTAATGAATGCATGATGTGTTAATGACCTAATGGAGATATGTACATGAATGAAAAGCCTAAACCAGATGAAAGTAAAAGGGTAGGACAAATTTGGGGTATGACAGCTGCCCCTATTTAATCGTCTTAAACCTGAAGGTGAGATTGGCGCTAGCCTTTCGAACATTCGAGGTAGAAGAAGATTAAATACCAAGACCAGAAATTTGTCCTGAAAAGACGGTGCAAGTGTTATCCTTATTTTTTTTGTTTTTTGATATCTGCTGGGGAAAGAGAAATTTTTGTTTTTATGATGGAGGGATTTATGGTAAGAAATAGTTGGATGGTTGGATGGTGATAGCTTGTAACGTAGCCAAGGTGCCAATACAAGGTTCTCGGAGGGAGTGATTGATGTATGAAAGTGATTGGAAGAGAAATAGGTTTGACAGAAAGATAAGGTAACATAGACGAATGTTTTAAGAGAGATACAGACGAGTATCGAAAGAAGATACAGACGAGTACCAAAGGAACGACACAGACGAGCATCGAAAGAAGATACATACGAGTACCAAAGGAACGACACATACGAGCATCGAAAGAAGATACAGACAAGTACCAAAGGAATGACACATACGAGCATCGAAAGAAGATACAGACGAGTACCAAAGGAATGACACATACGAGCATCAAAAGAAGATACAGACGAGTACCAAAAGAATGACACATACGAGCATCGGAAGAAGATACAGACGAGTACCAAAAGAATGACACATACGAGCATCGAAAGAAGATACAGACGAGTACCAAAGGAATGACACAGACGAGTGTTGGAAGAAGATACAGACGAGTACCAAAGGAATGACACATACGAGTATCAAAAGAAGATACATACGAGTACCAAAGGAATGACACATACGAGCATCAAAAGAAAAATACAGACGAGTACCAAAGGAATGACACATACGAGCATCAAAAGAAGATACAGACGAGTACCAAAGGAATGACACATACGAGCATCGGAAGGAGATACAGACGAGTATCGAAAGAATGACACAGACGAGCATCAAAAGGAGATACAGACGAGTATCGAAAGAATGACACATACGAGCATCGAAAGAAGATACAGACGAGTATCGAAGGAATGACACATACGAGCATCAAAAGGAGATACAGACGAGTATCGAAGGAACGACACATACGAGCATCAAAAGGAGATACAGACGAGTATCGAAAGAGTGACACATACGAGCATCAAAGAGAAGATACAGACGAGTATCGAAAGAATGACACAGACGAGCATCAAAAGGAGATACAGACGAGTATCGAAAGAATGACACATACGAGCATCGGAAGATGATACAGACGAGTACCAAAGGAATGACACAGACGAGTGTTTGAGAAGCTTGGTAGATGGACTTACTGGGGATTGGGATTTAGTCTTGAAATGATTTGCCAGGACGGAAGGCAAAGGATACGCAACACGGGGGTTGGATCTGAAAAATTTTCCCGTACGAGGGAAGGAATCACGGAGACTAGGGACGACTAGGCTCGGCAATAAGATGACAGTAACCACGGGGGATTACGGGGATATTGATGCTTACGAAGCATAAGAATTACATTAATCCCTCAGGCCAAAGGCGGGGTGTAACTCTTCAAGAGTGGCAATCGTTCGAATCGCCACACACCAAGTATGATTATTCAAACGATTGAAAAATGAGATGGGTTGAATGCCCACCCTCATTCGCACTCTAATCTTCGTGCGGCACACGGGAAATAACCTCGGAGACAACGATTCTGACGGAGAAAGACATTGCACCCGATCCATTTTGGGGAGATTTCTTTTGGGGTTGAGGACACCAGGTATTGGCACCATGGCTGGAGGAGATTTGTAATGGAGTAGCAGATATCAATCGGAATTTGTAAGGACAACCCTTTATGTGGGGAAGTATCGTTGTCTTGATTGAATGTTGATTTGTATTATCTGGCTTATGCTTTGTATGCATGTTTGAATTTTTCTATGGCGTAATGTTCCATTTTGATGGATATGCTACGCTTTCGAGGATGCAATGTTATATGCAATGGAAACTATATGCAGAGTGCCAAATAAAGGCATTAGAGTGATAAATACCAGGGAGAATCCCCTTAGTGTTAATGATCATGTGGAGGTGCCAATAGATATTGGACTTTGATTTGTAAGATGCACTTTTCTTTGACTTGAAGAATGATTTCTGACTTCTCACCATGTGCCACTGCTTGGAGGATTTTCAGCTTAAGGAGATTCCCTTGATTCACCATGTTGGGGATGAGAAATCCAGACAAGGAGCCTTGATTAGGGAAGTAGGACAACTCCTAGGAGAAATAAACTCATATGCTTGAGGAATGGAACAAACTCTCGGGAGAAATAAACTCCATGCTTGGGGAGAGACCAAGATTCTAGGAGAAATAAACTCTTGTATTCGGGAGCAATGATATAACTCATAAGATTGTGCCCCAAGTTTCTTGACCCATGAAGGAATGTGCCCTAAAGGATCCTTTGAGAGATTTGTCGAATCTCGACGTAACTGCCCCAGATTGGTCGAACTCAAGAGATATTCCTCGACATGACTGCCCCAGATTGATCAAAGCTTGAAGAGATTTATCGACATGATTTCCCCAGATATGTTGAATTTGAGAGGTCAAACCTCGATTCAATTGCCCCTGATTAGGTACATCTTACTAGAATCCTCAAGCTTTCTTCGTTTTGAAGTCAAACAAACGTGGAAACAACTTTACCACGCTCAACGGAGTCTTCAAACTCTTCCCTTCAAGGTAATCAAGGAAAGCATTAACTGTTCATGCCCGATGGAGTTTTCAGGAAACCTTCCCCTCGATGGTCAACATTTGAGATGATTAGCCTTTACTCCTCGGAGTTCTCAAGTCTCTTGTACTTTGATATGATCAAGTTACTCACTGATTCTCATCATGGTAATTTCCTTGATGTTAAGCACATATTTCGCATGCAAAAGAATGTTAATTCTAAGAATGATAATTCTAATGCAAAGCCTATGTTAGTCTTGAAGTTTTTTTAAAAAGACTTTTTATGCAATGAGGTGGCCACCTCTCGTGAACGAAATGCAAAGCGGGCATACAATACCAACATAGATATGGGTTACGCTTCATTGGGAGTCAGCTAAATGTTATCTCATCGGAGTGCGTTTTCGAAATAAACCCTACTTCAATTAGGACTTTTGAGGGTTGTAATTTGGCCGGGTTCACGGTTTTCAGAAAACAAAGGATTTTTAGGCTCAAAATTATTTGTACCCACCCCCTTCGTGATGTTCTCCAGTCCTATGTTCAGTTAACTCGTCACGAGTTCTCATCCCTCACAAGGAATTTGAAATGGTTGAGGAATCAATGAGGTTCTTTGGACATGGCGGTCGCTCACCTTTTATTCTTCTGATTCCTTGTCACACGGCTATGTTCTCGCTTGGCAATTTCATCGTCTTTTTTTTTTCTTTTGCCATTTTCTTTTCATCTTTATTTATTTTCATTATTTTTTCGCCATTTTTTTTTTGCTCTCTTTTTTTGAACAAGTCGTGTGACCTCGCATAGTCTTTGATTCGTTGGAGGTGATTGCGACTGCCTCACTCCTTTGATTTGATGACGGATTACCATTGTGGTATCGTCATCTCTTGATCTCTTGGTGGAATAAGGATAATCATTGCGGTTTTGACATTCCTCAACCTTTTGAAGGATAACCATTGTTGTATCCTTAGATGCACACCCTTTTGGTGAGTTTTGAAAGCTCGATCAAGTTAAATGAACACTACCCTTCCCCAAGGTCAAAATGAGGGTTTTTATGATTAGAAAAGAAACTCCTACTTCAAGGCTCAAAGGGGTAAACGAGGGTCTATCTCCCTTATATCTCCGGTGTTTGGGGATTTGAATCAATGCCTGTACATCCTCAGTAGGGTTTTATTCAAAAACACACGATTAGAGATTTTTGCGTTTTTATTTTTCATCATTCTCCCTCAGCTTTTTGCCTAAGCAAGTAATTGGTAAAGTTGGTATCGTATGCAAGCGAATCATTTTATGAGTGAAAACGAATGGGTTTCTTCAAGACAAACATAAACAATGTATTTTATTTTCATTCAGAAATTAACAAGTTTTTACATGCTATAAATGCTTAAACAAACAATGGAATGTTACAAATGAGAATGCAATAAAGAAACTAAATGCATGCCATTGTTGAGGAGACTTGACTCCGTCTGGACTTATTGATCTTGAATACTTTTTGCAGTTCTTTCCAAACACTTCAGATTACTCCAAAAGAGAACTCCAACAAAGTCACCCATGAGTTGTAAACTTTTGCCTTACTTTAGGGATTCGAGCAATGCGAGTGATGCAATGCTCAAGATAAGAGTACGTCTTGCTTTTCCCTCGTGCGGGAGCCCCAAGCATAGTTGCTAGAGTAGTAATCGCCATCATAAATGGGAAGAATCTTGTATGATCATCAACTCAAGAGAGCTACTTGTGGTGAAGAAGACCCAATACTAGAATCTTAACCAATTGTGATTCCAAAAAACAAGGAAACGAATGAGCACAAGGCAATCACATCAATTTGTTTCTCATATTCTTCTTGTCTCTGTTAACTAGCAAGGCCACTGAGAAGGAGATCTTGAGAAAAGGCAACTGATATATGAAGTAGAACCTTGAGAATGAGAAGCATTGTGAAGAACACTCTTGATTACCACATGGAAAGAGATTTTGACAAAGTCATCCAGGAATTTGTAACGCTTTTAGGGATTCGAGCAATGCGAATGATGCGATGCTCAAGATAAGAGTACGTCTTGCTTATCCCTCGTGAGGGAGCCCCAAGCAACTTCCACACATGTACGGGAGGTGATTACCAATTTAGCTTCAATATCCATCATTAGGAGTGAGAGTGGATGATCCTTGCATTTCTTGATATCAGGCACTAGGCACAAACACACAATGTATAAGTCAATGGAGTCACGACCTTCTATGACTTTCAACCTTTTCTCCAAGAGGTGGAATCTTTTGTCAATTCCCATACTCGGAAACTCGAAGACTTCAATGATGTGAATTCTCCTTACCAAGAACAAGAATCTCAACATCCTTTCAAACATTCTGATTCACAAAACCTTCTCTTGAGGTGAGATCAACATCCCATTAGGCCTCTGAGGAACTTGTCTTAACTCTTCATGTCTAAAAGAAAAACTTGAAGATCCTCCATAGATTGATTCATGTTAACCCTCATTTTGTTCCCATCTTAGTCAAAAACCTCACGGAGTTGTTCCATAGTTGATCTTGGAGCTTGTGGTAGTGAGAAGTCAAATCCGTTGTTGATCTTGAAATTTATATAGAAAGGGTCCCATAAGTCTTTGAGAGAGCCATGAAATGCATGATGGTATGAATGCATGTTTCATTTCCAAGGGATCCTAAAGTCTTTTCACACTTTTTCTTTTTCTTTTTTTTTGTTTTTTTTTTTGAATCAAGGTTTGTTTTGTATATAGCATCTTTTCTATTTTTTTTTGCTTTTCTATTTCCTTTTTTTCTTTTTCTCTTTTTTTGGAAATAGACTTTAGGATCCCCCACAAATGAAGTGGATGAAGGAATGATGTTATGCAATGCAAAGGCATGGGATCAAGGTCCATATAATCTGAGTAGCCACTGCACAATCCTCTGAATAACTAATGTGAAACCTCTGTACAGGCCAAATGTCACAAGATCAAAGGTTCGACGCCTTTTTGGAATACCAGAATATCAAGCACCAGGAGAATAAACCAAATAAAGGTCCAACCTCGAGTATGAAGAAGTAATGGTATGTAGGAGCCAAGGTTTCCTGTCCCACCCCAATCTCACGGGTATGAATTCTAGACACGGACAGGTGGTCCCTAATGGTCACTAGGGTCTACAGTTCCCATGGGGTACAAAGTGTTTGAGGCAGCAAGGGTACCAGACACAGTGTTCCATGAAAGAACCTCGCCCAGTTGTGGTACCCCATGTTGAACTCGATCGTAGCAAGGGCCACGGGAGTCAACATGAGCATCCACGCTAATCCTATGTGTCACTGGCCTGGGTAGTGGGCCTTTTACCTCACACAAACCCCCCACCTGCAAAACAGAACAGAAGACCCCAAGGAACACAAAATATAGTCCATATGCATGATGTGCAAACAGAAATAAACATGATATGCAGGCAAAGAATAAGCATGCAAACATATATACAAGGTATAGACATAAAACAAGTAAACACCCAGTAAATAAACAAACAAACGCAGGCTAGGATCGACTCGCTAAGAATGGACCCGCAATAGGTCTAGCAACATCCCCAGCAGAGTCGCCAGCTGTCGCACGCTCGCGAAAAATGAACGAGGTGGCCACCAATATATTTATCCCATAAGGGAAAGGAATATCAGAAAACCTAACAAAAGAAGGCACAGGGTCTTGCGACCAGAGAATCAAGGTACGGGAGTCGGTTACGCAAGGGGAAGGTATTAGCACCCCTCGCGCCCATCGTACTCGATGGTATCCACCTATGTTTGTTTCTATCTAAAGGGTGTGTACTATGTCTATGTCTATATGCGAATGCATGCAAAAAGAAATACGGGGAAAAGAAGGAATTATTTACAAGTGTGCTCGTTCAAGCCCCGCGACTTGATGCCTACGTATCCTTTTCAGGAATCAGAGCGCCGTAGTTCGGCTAAAGATTTTCTGTTTGTTTTTGTGTTTTTTAGTTGGGCGGCGTTAACGCTCGCGCTCCTGCATAAGGGATCGACCTAGGATGCAATAGAGCGGAGATAACAATGCCCTTAAGAAAGGAGAGAGAAGAGAGAGAGTTTGAGTGTTTCGAGTAAATCCCTAAAGCAAGGGAAACTCGAGTTACTCTATGGTTTGTGTTTTTTAGAAGTGGGAACTTACGCTCGAATGGTTCCCTAAAGCAAGGGAGATCCAAGCACTCGAACATTCCCTAAAGCAAAGGGTGTTCAAGCTTCCATTCCCTTTTTAAGATTTTCACTTTTTTATTAATGTTTTAAGTGTTTTCTTTGTATTTTTTAAAGGGATTTTATTTGAGTATTTTTAGATGTTTTAGAGTTGAAAGGGAAAAGAAACTAGCCTAAGTATGAAGGGAATTTCTACCTAATGTTATCATGGTTTCTACCAAAGGTTAGGAGTAAAAGAAACATGAAAAATAAAGCACCAAGTAGAATATTGAAAATAGCATGAAGAAAGAACAAGTCAAAATATAGCACAAAAGTGAAATTAAAAGTACTATTATTTTTATGGCATTTTTATGAAAGAAATTTAAATGTCAAAATTACCTAAAAAATCTACTATTTTTATGAGTTTTTATTGTGAAAAATATCAATTAAAGTGACCAAGATTAATTCCTAAAAATGATCTAAAAGTCTAACAAATTTTATCGATTATTTTCTATGTCAAAAATTAGCACTAAGGTCTAAAATTAGAAGAAAATTAGTATTATTATACCTAAAAGAGATTGGTAAAAATCTAATTAAAAGGACCTAAAATTCTAGCTATTAAAAGAAATAGAAACAGGGGGTGTGAATTGAATTATAGTGGTGCTGGCAAAAGTAAGGGCGCAGGGCCCCAATCAAATCTGGCCCAAATGCCTGTTTTTGTTATAGTTCCTTATGTCCAAAAAGAGAGTTACGGGCCTATGGGGGGTGTATACAGATTCGGCCCAGGCGATTGTTTTGATCATATTTTGACAAAAGGAAGAGGATGTGTGACAGGCTCATAGGGGTGCAAAGAAGATTTTCGTGGCCCAAGAAGCTTTTGATCCAAGTTGACTTATTTGTTTTTTTTTCAGATTTTATTATCAAAAACAATTAATTAAAATAATAAAAAAGAAATAAGTTGAGATTGGGGATTAGGGTTACCAATGTGACCTTTCAGCTTGTCCTTCCCCTTTACGACGAACCTCGGCGACGGCGCAGTGCTTCCTTCTCCGGCAACAAACCTCCATCACCTCCAATCAAAAGCCGCCGTGAACCAAGAGGAGGACTCCGACCTTTCTCCCTCGTCATCTTTGTCTTCACCGCTTCGAATCAATTACGGTTCTCTCTCGGATGCTTCCCCGACGCTCTTCTTCTCTTGCGATTTGTCGATTGAAATTGTTTGCAGATTATTCGGTGAGTTGAAGTTGAAGCGTGGTGAAGATGATTGGAAGATTATTGTGACGCGAAGCCGGTGCGAAGGTGGATGCAATAAACTGAGGGAGAAGATGAAGGTCCTCTCGTTGAAGCTCGAGTGAAGAATGTATGGAGAATTTATTTTTGTGACGAAGATGAAGATACGAAGACAAAGATGAAGATCCTATGCGAAATAAACGCAGGGAGACACGACGATCTTCAGGTAACGTTCTTGAATCCTCTTAATCCCGTGTTCACCGCAATTCTCTTTCTTCTTCTTCTTCTATCTTTTTGTTTTTTCGGGAGTCTTCTGTGTGTGTCGAAGTTGTTGTTGAGTGAGACGAATAGTTGTTGTATCTCTGAATTAGGGAAGAGGCTGAAGCTCGAGCACATTGAAGCTATGAGGATGAGCTTCAATGGCTCTGAGAATTGAGCGTATGGTGAGGTGAGGGATGAAGTTGCAGAGAGCGTATGGAGAATTGAGAGGATTGAGAGGAAGATGGCGTAGAGGAATGGTAGTGAAGAGTGTGATGAAGATGAGAGGAGTGATGAAGATGATGGCTGGTGAATTGGTGAAGGGAGGAAATGGCGTGTGTAATGGTGGAGAATGAGTGTGTGATGAAGATGAGAGTTGAAAGTGAATGAAGATGATGGTGAGTGAAGTGTGAGAATGGCGAGTGGTTCTGTTATATAGATTGAGAGGGTGAGTTCATTTAGAGGGAAGAGAGATTAGAGCCCTAGGATCTGAAGTTCGGTTATAAGATGGAGGGTGAGGATTGAAGTTGGTTTTTTCTGTTTTGGATGCTAGAAGTTAGTTATAGATTTGAGAGTTTGTTAGTTTTCTGTTACACAAACTGTTGGGGTTAGTTATGAAGACTGTTAGTGGGAGGTTACAATTCTGTTAACAGTCAGTTGAAAGTTTGGTTTGGGGGACTGTTACAAACTTAATTGGGCTGTTTAGGAGGTAAATGAAATAAAAACAGTTAGTTATAGGTTATCAACTCTGAGAGCTTATTGGTTTTTTTATTGTTAGACTCTTTGCTGAACCCGGTTTTGATGTGTGGCAGGTTTTGGTTTGCTTGGCTGCTGCGTTGTTAGAAATCTGTGAGAGTTGATTGAGGTAAATGAGAATAGCTGAAACTGAAAGTTGGTTCCCAAATTATGTTAAATGTGAGCCTGTTGGTTATCAATACTACTGGAATTTCATTCTGAATTTCTGCTCTCTTTCTTTTCTTTCTTTTGTAGAGATCCCAACATACGTTAGCTCGAACAAATACGCGTTGGTGGATATTGGCTTCAGACCGAATAAGTGTCTAGTCTTGCTGATTACTCTCTGCAGGTTGAATCCACAATGACCGACATATGTGCACAAGTTCTCAAGGCTGTATTGAATGATGTCTTATCTTGAAATGTCAAAATGTGTCTTAGTTGAATTGGCTCGGGTTGCTGCATGAGTACTTATGGCGTGAAGTACAACGTGGGTCTTAGCTTAGGCTTTTGATTTGAACTGTTTGGATGAAACTGTTTGGTGGATGAATCTGAACATGAGTTGATGAATGTGCGTATGGCCGGTTTAGTGTAGGCATAGCTTGATTTTTGTTTAGTGAGTGCATGAGGTACATTATTGAACTTGTTTATTTTTCTGTGCTTTAATGGTGATGCAGGGTCCGTTTTTTGGTATTTATGCAGTTTAAATTGATGGTTCCGAATGCATTTGGCTGGAATGTCTTGTTGTTTTGAAGTGCCGACGAATAATTTAGAACAAGTGACCTAATAGAATTTCTTTCTGATGTTGCTATACTAATGCAGCTTCTGGTATTGCAGGAGGTGAAGGAGGATATGAAGAGCATGGCTGTAACGAGGTGGTATGTCGTGAAGCTTCAATAGTATACGGCAATGAGGAGAGACTTAGATGTTAGGTTCTGCGTATAACTTTAGATGTAAACTCCTCAACGCAATGTAATAATGATATTGTAATAAACTTTGTATTTTATTTGTAATGCACTCTTGGATTTTGTAATGGACAAAGCTTGAATTAAACAGTGAATGAAATTGTAATGGAGCTTGCAAATGATCCTTTTTGTTGAATTGAGGAGAACTTGTAATGACTTGTAATGGAATTAGGGATGAGACTGTGTGGAAATGGACGATGGCTTTTTGTAGTGTTCTTTTTTTCTGACCCATTTGAATATGCCTTGACTTGAATGTTGTGTGCTGAATTTTTCAAGTAGTACCATTTTCCTCCTTATTTGGATTTAAATTTCCAAGTAGTTTCTTGAATGATGGCATGAGATAAGTCCAAAGACAAACAAGTGTGACTTTGGTCTAAACTTAATTTTTGTAGCCCTCTTGATGATGCATTTGAATATGGATTATGCAATGAGAATCGGACTTTTTCTCTTCACATTCTCAAATGAAATTTGAATGACCTCTTTTCCAAGTCTTGGCCTAAGATAAATCTTTCTTTAGAAATCACCATAAGAATCTTATTCCCAAAAGGCTCGTGGTAGGTTAACATCTTTATCCAAATGAATTCACTCAATATTGTACCATAACCTATAAATCAAGCAGTGCACCAAATAATTACGTCCAAGTTCCATAAAAAAGATCTCCTTGATTAATAAATGAATAGTGAAACACCTAATCCAGTTGATCTCAATAGAAACTTTGATGGATGCGTTCATAGGGAAATAAACCCTGATTCAGTCGATGTCTTTGATCCACTACCACTAATTTAATGAACCAACATTATTCTTAATGAATGCATGATGTGTTAATGACCTAATGGAGATATGTACATGAATGAAAAGCCTAAACCAGATGAAAGTAAAAGGGTAGGACAAATTTGGGGTATGACAGCTGCCCCTATTTAATCGTCTTAAACCTGAAGGTGAGATTGGCGCTGTCGCACGCTCGCGGAAAATGAACAGAGTCGCCACCAATATATTTATCCCAAAGAGGGAAAGGAATATCAGAAAACCTAAGATGAATAAGAACGAGATCTTTCGACCAGAGATAGGGTACGGGAGTCGGTTACGCGAGGGGAAGGTGCTAGCACCCCTCACGCCCATCGTACTCGATGGTATCCACCTATGTTTGTTGCTATCTAAAGGGTGTGTACTATATAAAGCTAAATGCAAATGAATGAAAAAGAAACACGGGGAAAATAAGGGTTTTAAATAGTTGTGCTCGCTTAGGCCCCGCGACCTAATGCCTACGTATCCCTTTCGGGAATCAGAGCGCCGTAGTTCGGCTCTTTAGTTTTTGTTTGTTTTTGTGTTTTTTAGTGGACGAAGTTACATTCGCACTCCGCTGCTCGACCTCTGGAGTCTTAAGCTGGGAATGGAGCGGAAATAACGTGTCCGATTAGGAGAAAGAATGCCCTGAAGGCAGGAGAAAGAATGCCTCTGAGGCAAGAGATGAAGAAGAGATTTTGAGCGTTTCGAGGTAATCCCTTAAGCAAGGGAAACTCGAGTTACTCTTTCGTTTGTGTTTTTTAACATTCGGGAACTTACGCCTGAATGGAACCCTTAAGCAAGGGAGCTCCAAGCACTCGAACATCCCTTAAGCAAGAGAAGTTACAAGCTTCCATTCCCTTTTTATTAGTCAAAGTATTTATTAGTCATTTTTTATGAGTTTTCTTGGTATTTTTTATGGGAAATTTATTTGATTATTGTTAGGTGTTTTAAGGTTGAAAAGGAAAAGAAACTAACCTAAGTATGAGGGAAATTTCTACCTAATGTTATCCTGGTTTCTACCTAAAGGTTAGGAATAAAGGAGCATGAAAATAAAAGTCACAATTAGAAGTCAATAGTGAGTAACACAATGGTACAAAGTTATACACAAGTATGAAGTAGCAATTCAAAAACATAGTACAAAATGAATTAAAAATACTACTATTTTTTATATTGATTTTTATGAAGGAAATTGAATTACAAGTCAAGCAAAAGACTAAAAAACAAATAGCCTAAAACTAATATTTTTGTGTTTATTTTTATATGTCAAAAATTGTACTAAAAGTCTAAAATTAAGAAGTGAAAAATAGTGTTTTTATTAACTAAAAGAAATAGAAACAAATCTAATTAAAACTTAAATTTACACTAATGAAATGAAGGGGTGAAAACTAACAATAGGGGTGATGAAGAGCAATTGGGCGCAAGCCCAAGGGACCGGCCCACACAGGTTTCTTATTGTTACAGATTTTATGATGTAAAAAAAAGGAATATGCTGGGATCAGGGGGTGTGCATAGCGAGGCGCTGGCCCAAGTGTCATTGTTATAGATACTGAGAGGGATTTCACGGGCCAGAGAGAGGTGTATAATGTAAATTAGGCCCACAGACCTAGCTCTGATTCAACCACTTTGATTAATTCAAATTTTATTCAACTAATGTGAATTAAGTCCATTAATGGGAAATTAAACCTTATGTTATATGCCAATTATACCAATTAATCAGATTAATCACATTAATAATAATAATAATAATAAAATGAAAGTGAAAAGGGAATTAGGGTTTTTCTAACTTGTGACGATTGAAATATTTCAACTCTGATCTTCTTCTTCACGTGATGGCGGCGAACTCCTTGCTCCGGTCGAAACTCTAACGGCGTCCGTCCTCAAACTCTCATCTCTTTTTCCGATCATCTCTCGTTTAGCCTCCGTCTCGGTTTCTCTCTTCTTCCTTCCTTTTCTATTCGATATCCGCTTTCTGATTGTCGCGAGATCGCGAAAATGATGAATGTCGTTGCTGTAGAATTGTGAGTTGTGATTCATGATATATGAAAACTGAGAGAAAGATTGATGGATGAAGGAGTTGAAGATTGTTGAATCGGTTGCCGCAGACGCGAAGTTGATGATGATGCTTAGCCGAAGCGTTGTCGTTCTTGAGCACGAGATGATGTAAAGGTCTGTGATACCGTTGAAGCTCATGGAGAAGGTGAATTGAAGAGTTGATGATGATACGATGCGTTCGAAGGAGTTATGGTGATGACGAAGATGTTGCAGATCGAGTCAGGGAGAAAAAGATGAAGGTTCTTCTGTTATAAGGTTATTTCCAATCGATTTTCTTCTTCTGTTATCCGATTTTCTCTTCTCTTTTTTTTCTGAATTTTCTTTGGTGATTGAAGATGATTGAAGAAGATTGAAGAATGTGATTGGAGAGGATTGAGAGTGGTTCAGAGATGAAGAGAGAGTGATGGTTCAGAGGTGAAGAAGAAGGTCGATCAAGAAGGGTTGTGGAGCTGGTGGTGAAATGGTGAGAGAGTGGAAGTGGTGAAGATTGAAATGGAGGAGATGAATGAAGAAATGGTGGAGAGAGTGAAAGTGAAGATGAAGTGTGAAAATGGTGGTTGAGAGTGGAAGAATGGTGGAGATGAGTTGAAGGTGAGAAGTGGAAGATGAAGATGAGAGAATAGATTGAGAGTGAAGAATTGTGTGTAGTGAAATGGCGTGAAGATCTGAAGAGAGTTGCAGCTCTGCTTTTATAGGTAATTCCTCTTCTCAGAATTCTGTTAGATTCAGTTAGGAGTTGTTAGAGGTGGTTTAGGTTAGTTATGAATCTGTGGGAATTGGTTAGAAGAGTTAGTTAGTGTAACTGATTTCTGTTATGGCAGTTAGTTTGTTAGAAGTTAGAACCGTTAGTTATAAAACAGTTAGGGGTTAGTTAGGAGAAGTAACTGAAAGTTAGTTGGAGGTTGGTTTGTTATGAATTCAGTTGGGGAAGTTAGTATGGTTAGGAAATTCTGTTTTTATTCTTTTATGAATTGTTTCTGAACTGGTTTAGTTATGCAGGTTTTGGATTATGATTTTGCATACAAGAGGGAAGGTGAAGGCTTAAGGCATAAAGTTCAAAGAAAGGGTGGGTGAGGCAACAGTGGAAGAAGATAGAGCTTGAAGTTTAGCAATACTTGTTTAGTGAATCTGTTGTGATTGTATATATATATGTTAGATGAACTCGAACATGATGGCGATGATAGATTTGGATGTATAGTTCCCAGAGTTTGTATTGCAAATAGTGAGTTTTGTTTGTATTTTGAATTCGAACTTGACTGATAAATGTAATTGAAACGCGGCTGGATTTGAATGATTGCAAAGCTCCTTCTATTTGAGAATCTTGAACTGGAACTTGGTAGAGAATGAATAAATCTCAAAGTCCATGGATGAAATAGATGAGAAAGAGATAAACTTATTTGATTTCCACTTGAATTTTGACCTTATTTTGAATGAAACTCTTCTCCATAATATTGTCTTGATTGGTCCTCACTTCTCAACGAATCCCATATTAACCTTCCTTTGAAGTAACAAATATATGATAAAAACCATGAATTGTACCATAATGAATGAAGCAGTCAATCCTCAATAATGTAGTACTCAAATTTCAATCTACCACCATTATAATATTTTGAAGAAATTCTTGAATAGGAATTAGTCTCAAAGTATAGAAACAACGAATCTTTAATAATTTAAGATCTTTGATTTTAATGCCGATGGTTGCTTAATGATGTATGATTTTATGGATGACCTAAAATGCAAGTGATGTTAAAACAAAAAGCCAGTTAGAAATAAAATTATATGGGCAAATTTTGGGGTGCAACAGCTGCCCCTATTTAATCATCTTACACCAGAAGGTGAGATTGGCGCTAGCCTTTCGAACATTCAAGGTAGAAGAAGATTAAATACCAAGTGAACCTGAAAATTTGCCTCATGAGATATGATCCACTAGGGAAGAAATGGTGTCAACTCCACTGAAGAAAAATGTATCAATTCTGGATTGATCAAATTAACTCTGGGTTAGAAATGAAATACCCATCGACTCTGGGTCGAGGAGGAAAAGTAGATCAACTCTGGGTCAAAGAATAGAGGGAAGTCGACTCGGGGTTGGATAAGGGGTAAATATCAACTCTGGATTGAGAAAGAAAAGGGGAATCTGTATTAGTGGGACAAGATATAGGCATCAACTCTGGGTTGAGAAAGAAGGAAAGAAAATTAACTCTGGGTTGAAAACAAGAGATAGATATCAACTCTGGGTTGAGAGAAGGAAGGATGAACAATTAGAAGCAACCATCGACTCTGGGTTGAATGGGAAAGGAAGAAGATAACCGTCAACTCTGGGTTGAGTGGGAAAGAAAGAAGATAACCGTCAACTCTGGGTTGAGTGGGAAGGAAAGAAGATAACCATCAACTCTGGGTTGAGTGGGAAAGGAATCAATTCTGGATTGAATAAGGGATAACCATCAACTCTGGGTTGAGAGGGGAAAAGGATAAAGAATAACCATCAACTCTGGGTTGAGTGGGAAAAGACAAGGAATCAACTTTGGGTTGAGTAAAAGATAAGCGTCAAATCTGGGTTGAGCGGGAAAAGAAAAGAGACAACCGTCAACTCTGGGTTGAGTGGGAGAAGATAATTAACTCGGTTAAAAGATGGAGGGAAAGTCAACTCTGGGTTGAACTCAAAAACATCAACTCTGGGTTGAAGAAAAATGACCATGATTGGCTTTGGGAGATGACACCACAATGGTAACTCTGAGTGATCCAGTGGAATATCAATTGAATGCTTTGTAGGGACCTCAGCTGATGAGTAACTTGGCTTATGCAATGTTTGATTTATTGTATGCACTTCTGGATATGCAATGCAATGAATTCTATATGCAGTGTACTGATTGGTTGTTCAGGGTTCATGCTTTGTATGGAATAGATTAGGTGGAGTTCGGAAACTCTGCTTGATTCAAAATAGGGTGGATGCCCCTGCTTTATTGATGATTGGATCATGCGGGTGATATGATAATGAAAATGCAATAATATGCATGATGTATGTGTGATTATGAATGGAATGATTTGTTTCCAAGATACCAGGACTGGATGGAGGATGCCCTTGCGGAAAGGTTGTTGCTTGAAGGATAAAACTTGTGAAGGTGAGGTGTTTGACTTGACTCCTCGACACTTGTCTCAATATCTGACACTTGCTTGAAGATGAAGAAATGAATTGCTACTAGCTTGCCCCAACTTGTAGGATCTCTTGAGATAAGACTTTGATAATGCTTGAATCATGGAGATTTATAATGGTCTGCCCCAGTGTAGATTATGGAATGAATGCCCCAGATTGAAAGGAACTCTTACACCAGATGGATGCTTCAGGTATTTGCTTTGCGGATGACCATCCTTTGCCTTTGTAAGACTACTCGACGAAATTTCAATGTTGGACTTTCCTTGGTATCAAGTACTTACTTTCAAGTTGGAGGCAATTCTGTTTTGAAAAGGATAATGAGAATGCAATGCACATGTTAATCTCAAAGAAGAGTTTTATTTGTCAAAATGTTGTACTGATACTAATACAAATGACACAGCAACATTAGGAGTCAGTTTTGACATGATTTTACAGTTTGTATGCTTTCGGAACGAACCCTACTTCAATTAGGACTTTTGAGGGTTGTAACGTGGCCGGGTTCACGGTTTGAGGAACAAAGGATAAAGGCTCAAATTCTACTTAACCCACCCCTCTTCGTGATGTTCTCCAGTCCTACGTTCAGTTAGTTCAACACGAGTATTCGCCTTTCAGGAAGGATTGTGATGGATGAGGATCTTTTATAGCTTCGATGGAGATGGCAGTCACCCTTTGGTTCTTTTGTTGATGGTCACAACAACTTGTCCCTTGGAGGATTTTTCTTTTGCTTTGTCTTTTGCTTTCCCTAACTTTTGCCTGGACAGAAAGTTTCTTTTGATTTTGGTTTTCGTTGTCCAGCGGGATATGCCCTAATTTTTGCTTAAGTCAATTGCTTCAAAGCTTTTCTTTTTTCCTTTTGACTTAGCGGGCTATTGTTTCTCTTTTTTTTTTTATCATGATTCATAACTTTTTTTTCATTCTCTTTTGTCTCGTTCGGGAACAAGTTGTATGACTTTGGTGATTGACTTGATGAAAAGGTTGTGACTGCCTTCTTCTTAGTGCATGGGAGACATCCATTATGGATTGTGCTCTTCTTTTGTGAGATATGAGATATGGTTGATCCCCTGGTGGAATACCTGAAAGTTGAACGCTCGGTCGCGCTAACTGAAGACTACCCTGCCCCTGGTTAAGATTGAGGGTTTTATATATTTGAAAAGAAACTACTACTCCATAGGCTCAAAGGGGTTGACGAGGGTTTCACTCCCTTATAACTCCAGTGTTTGGGAATTGAAATAATGCCTGTACATCGTCAGCAGGATCTTTGTTCCAAAAGCATACAATTAGTGATTCATGTGTTTTTGATTTTTCATCATTCTCCTTTTTTAATTGCTTAAGACAAATGAGTTGAATATCAATGAACATAATGACAAAGATGAAATGATTTGAGAAAAACATGTATATTACATTATTTTGATTTATTCAAACAGAATGAGTTTCTTACAATGAGAAGTACTTGATAACAACAAAAGTATTACAATTGAAAATGCTTGAGAAATCTAGACAATGGCAAGATTGGCCTTATTATGATGTAAATGAAATGTTCTTTGACAAACATAAAGTCTTCAGGCTCCTTTGGTGGAAGGTGCCCCCCTTTAGGGGGCATGGAGTCTTCTGATGGTAGCTTGATCTTATTTGTAATTCCCCATGATTCTTTGTCTGTGAGCTCTTGTCAGATATCGGTGTGGAGGAATCGTCTTGACTGATCTGATGGAGAGGAAGATGGTAAGAGTCTTGGTAACCATGGATGCATATGCGTGGATGCAAAATGTTAATGAAGATGCAAATGTATCAGGATCAAGGATCAAGGCCTCTTGGATAACAACTTCTCATGGTCAATAAGATATGGCCGAACCCTTCAGATTCAGAGATTCGACGTTGCTTTCTGGATAAACAGCTTGTGCATAAGTCAAAGGTGGTCGAACCCTCCAGATTCAAAGGTTCGACGTTGATTCTGATAGATAACCCTTGCATAAGTCAAATAAGGTCAAACCTCCAGATTCAGAGGTTCGACGTTGATAGATAACTGATGTAGAACTTCTGTATAAGTCAAATGTCCCAAGATCAAAGGTTCGACGCCTTTTATTGAATAGCAGAAATCCGGGTATGATGGAGGTCAAGTTTCCTGTCCCACCCCAATCTCACGGGTATGTAGTCTAGACACGGACAAGTGGTCCCTAATGGTCACCAGGGTCTACAGTTCCCATGGGGTACAAAGTGTTTGAGGCAACAAGCGTGCCAGACACAGTGTTCCATGAAAGAACCTCGCCCAGTTGTGGTACCCCATATTGAACTCATCCATAGCAAGCGCTACGGTAGTCAACATGAGCATCCACGCTAATCCTATGTGTCACTTGGCCTGGGTAGTGGGCCTTTTACCTCACACAACCCCCACCTGCAAAACAGAACAGAAGACCCCAAGGAACACAGATTATAATCCATATGCATGATGTGCAAACAGAAATAAACATGATATGCAAGCGAAGAATAAGCACACAAACATATATACAAGGTATAGACATAAAACAAGCAAACACCCAGTAAATAAACAAACAAACGCAGGCTAGGATCGACTAGCTAAGGATGGACCCGCAATAGGTCTAGCAACGTCCCCAGCAGAGTCGCCAGCTGTCGCACGCTCGCGGAAAATGAACAGAGTCGCCACCAATATATTTATCCCAAAGAGGGAAAGGAATATCAGAAAACCTAAGATGAATAAGAACGAGATCTTTCGACCAGAGATAGGGTACGGGAGTCGGTTACGCGAGGGGAAGGTGCTAGCACCCCTCACGCCCATCGTACTCGATGGTATCCACCTATGTTTGTTGCTATCTAAAGGGTGTGTACTATATAAAGCTAAATGCAAATGAATGAAAAAGAAACACGGGGAAAATAAGGGTTTTAAATAGTTGTGCTCGCTTAGGCCCCGCGACCTAATGCCTACGTATCCCTTTCGGGAATCAGAGCGCCGTAGTTCGGCTCTTTAGTTTTTGTTTGTTTTTGTGTTTTTTAGTGGACGAAGTTACATTCGCACTCCGCTGCTCGACCTCTGGAGTCTTAAGCTGGGAATGGAGCGGAAATAACGTGTCCGATTAGGAGAAAGAATGCCCTGAAGGCAGGAGAAAGAATGCCTCTGAGGCAAGAGATGAAGAAGAGATTTTGAGCGTTTCGAGGTAATCCCTTAAGCAAGGGAAACTCGAGTTACTCTTTGGTTTGTGTTTTTTAACATTCGGGAACTTACGCCTGAATGGAACCCTTAAGCAAGGGAGCTCCAAGCACTCGAACATCCCTTAAGCAAGAGAAGTTACAAGCTTCCATTCCCTTTTTATTAGTCAAAGTATTTATTAGTCATTTTTTATGAGTTTTCTTGGTATTTTTTATGGGAAATTTATTTGATTATTGTTAGGTGTTTTAAGGTTGAAAAGGAAAAGAAACTAACCTAAGTATGAGGGAAATTTCTACCTAATGTTATCCTGGTTTCTACCTAAAGGTTAGGAATAAAGGAGCATGAAAATAAAAGTCACAATTAGAAGTCAATAGTGAGTAACACAATGGTACAAAGTTATACACAAGTATGAAGTAGCAATTCAAAAACATAGTACAAAATGAATTAAAAATACTACTATTTTTTATATTGATTTTTATGAAGGAAATTGAATTACAAGTCAAGCAAAAGACTAAAAAACAAATAGCCTAAAACTAATATTTTTGTGTTTATTTTTATATGTCAAAAATTGTACTAAAAGTCTAAAATTAAGAAGTGAAAAATAGTGTTTTTATTAACTAAAAGAAATAGAAACAAATCTAATTAAAACTTAAATTTACACTAATGAAATGAAGGGGTGAAAACTAACAATAGGGGTGATGAAGAGCAATTGGGCGCAAGCCCAAGGGACCGGCCCACACAGGTTTCTTATTGTTACAGATTTTATGATGTAAAAAAAAGGAATATGCTGGGATCAGGGGGTGTGCATAGCGAGGCGCTGGCCCAAGTGTCATTGTTATAGATACTGAGAGGGATTTCACGGGCCAGAGAGAGGTGTATAATGTAAATTAGGCCCACAGACCTAGCTCTGATTCAACCACTTTGATTAATTCAAATTTTATTCAACTAATGTGAATTAAGTCCATTAATGGGAAATTAAACCTTATGTTATATGCCAATTATACCAATTAATCAGATTAATCACATTAATAATAATAATAATAAAATGAAAGTGAAAAGGGAATTAGGGTTTTTCTAACTTGTGACGATTGAAATATTTCAACTCTGATCTTCTTCTTCACGTGATGGCGGCGAACTCCTTGCTCCGGTCGAAACTCTAACGGCGTCCGTCCTCAAACTCTCATCTCTTTTTCCGATCATCTCTCGTTTAGCCTCCGTCTCGGTTTCTCTCTTCTTCCTTCCTTTTCTATTCGATATCCGCTTTCTGATTGTCGCGAGATCGCGAAAATGATGAATGTCGTTGCTGTAGAATTGTGAGTTGTGATTCATGATATATGAAAACTGAGAGAAAGATTGATGGATGAAGGAGTTGAAGATTGTTGAATCGGTTGCCGCAGACGCGAAGTTGATGATGATGCTTAGCCGAAGCGTTGTCGTTCTTGAGCACGAGATGATGTAAAGGTCTGTGATACCGTTGAAGCTCATGGAGAAGGTGAATTGAAGAGTTGATGATGATACGATGCGTTCGAAGGAGTTATGGTGATGACGAAGATGTTGCAGATCGAGTCAGGGAGAAAAAGATGAAGGTTCTTCTGTTATAAGGTTATTTCCAATCGATTTTCTTCTTCTGTTATCCGATTTTCTCTTCTCTTTTTTTTCTGAATTTTCTTTGGTGATTGAAGATGATTGAAGAAGATTGAAGAATGTGATTGGAGAGGATTGAGAGTGGTTCAGAGATAAAGAGAGAGTGATGGTTCAGAGGTGAAGAAGAAGGTCGATCAAGAAGGGTTGTGGAGCTGGTGGTGAAATGGTGAGAGAGTGGAAGTGGTGAAGATTGAAATGGAGGAGATGAATGAAGAAATGGTGGAGAGAGTGAAAGTGAAGATGAAGTGTGAAAATGGTGGTTGAGAGTGGAAGAATGGTGGAGATGAGTTGAAGGTGAGAAGTGGAAGATGAAGATGAGAGAATAGATTGAGAGTGAAGAATTGTGTGTAGTGAAATGGCGTGAAGATCTGAAGAGAGTTGCAGCTCTGCTTTTATAGGTAATTCCTCTTCTCAGAATTCTGTTAGATTCAGTTAGGAGTTGTTAGAGGTGGTTTAGGTTAGTTATGAATCTGTGGGAATTGGTTAGAAGAGTTAGTTAGTGTAACTGATTTCTGTTATGGCAGTTAGTTTGTTAGAAGTTAGAACCGTTAGTTATAAAACAGTTAGGGGTTAGTTAGGAGAAGTAACTGAAAGTTAGTTGGAGGTTGGTTTGTTATGAATTCAGTTGGGGAAGTTAGTATGGTTAGGAAATTCTGTTTTTATTCTTTTATGAATTGTTTCTGAACTGGTTTAGTTATGCAGGTTTTGGATTATGATTTTGCATACAAGAGGGAAGGTGAAGGCTTAAGGCATAAAGTTCAAAGAAAGGGTGGGTGAGGCAACAGTGGAAGAAGATAGAGCTTGAAGTTTAGCAATACTTGTTTAGTGAATCTGTTGTGATTGTATATATATATGTTAGATGAACTCGAACATGATGGCGATGATAGATTTGGATGTATAGTTCCCAGAGTTTGTATTGCAAATAGTGAGTTTTGTTTGTATTTTGAATTCGAACTTGACTGATAAATGTAATTGAAACGCGGCTGGATTTGAATGATTGCAAAGCTCCTTCTATTTGAGAATCTTGAACTGGAACTTGGTAGAGAATGAATAAATCTCAAAGTCCATGGATGAAATAGATGAGAAAGAGATAAACTTATTTGATTTCCACTTGAATTTTGACCTTATTTTGAATGAAACTCTTCTCCATAATATTGTCTTGATTGGTCCTCACTTCTCAACGAATCCCATATTAACCTTCCTTTGAAGTAACAAATATATGATAAAAACCATGAATTGTACCATAATGAATGAAGCAGTCAATCCTCAATAATGTAGTACTCAAATTTCAATCTACCACCATTATAATATTTTGAAGAAATTCTTGAATAGGAATTAGTCTCAAAGTATAGAAACAACGAATCTTTAATAATTTAAGATCTTTGATTTTAATGCCGATGGTTGCTTAATGATGTATGATTTTATGGATGACCTAAAATGCAAGTGATGTTAAAACAAAAAGCCAGTTAGAAATAAAATTATATGGGCAAATTTTGGGGTGCAACAGGCGCTAGCCTTTCGAACATTCGAGGTAGAAGAAGATTAAATACCAAGACCAGAAATTTTTCCTGAAAAGACGGTGCAAGTGTTATCCTTATTTTTTTTGTTTTTTGATATCTGCTGAGGAAAGAGAAATTTTTGTTTTTATGATGGAGGGATTTATGGTAAGAAATAGTTGGATGGTTGGATGGTGATAGCTTGTAACGTAGCCAAGGTGCCAATACAAGGTTCTCGGAGGGAGTGATTGATGTATGAAAGTGATTGGAAGAGAAATAGGTTTGACAGAAAGATAAGGTAACATAGACGAATGTTTTAAGAGAGATACAGACGAGTATCGAAAGAAGATACAGACGAGTACCAAAGGAACGACACAGACGAGCATCGAAAGAAGATACATACGAGTACCAAAGGAACGACACATACGAGCATCGAAAGAAGATACAGACAAGTACCAAAGGAATGACACATACGAGCATCGAAAGAAGATACAGACGAGTACCAAAGGAATGACACATACGAGCATCAAAAGAAGATACAGACGAGTACCAAAAGAATGACACATACGAGCATCGGAAGAAGATACAGACGAGTACCAAAAGAATGACACATACGAGCATCGAAAGAAGATACAGACGAGTACCAAAGGAATGACACAGACGAGTGTTGGAAGAAGATACAGACGAGTACCAAAGGAATGACACATACGAGTATCAAAAGAAGATACATACGAGTACCAAAGGAATGACACATACGAGCATCAAAAGAAAAATACAGACGAGTACCAAAGGAATGACACATACGAGCATCAAAAGAAGATACAGACGAGTACCAAAGGAATGACACATACGAGCATCGGAAGGAGATACAGACGAGTATCGAAAGAATGACACAGACGAGCATCAAAAGGAGATACAGACGAGTATCGAAAGAATGACACATACGAGCATCGAAAGAAGATACAGACGAGTATCGAAGGAATGACACATACGAGCATCAAAAGGAGATACAGACGAGTATCGAAGGAACGACACATACGAGCATCAAAAGGAGATACAGACGAGTATCGAAAGAGTGACACATACGAGCATCAAAGAGAAGATACAGACGAGTATCGAAAGAATGACACAGACGAGCATCAAAAGGAGATACAGACGAGTATCGAAAGAATGACACATACGAGCATCGGAAGATGATACAGACGAGTACCAAAGGAATGACACAGACGAGTGTTTGAGAAGCTTGGTAGATGGACTTACTGGGGATTGGGATTTAGTCTTGAAATGATTTTCCAGGACGGAAGGCAAAGGATACGCAACACGGGGGTTGGATCTGAAAAATTTTCCCGTACGAGGGAAGGAATCACGGAGACTAGGGACGACTAGGCTCGGCAATAAGATGACAGTAACCACGGGGGATTACGGGGATATTGATGCTTACGAAGCATAAGAATTACATTAATCCCTCAGGCCAAAGGCGGGGTGTAACTCTTCAAGAGTGGCAATCGTTCGAATCGCCACACACCAAGTATGATTATTCAAACGATTGAAAAATGAGATGGGTTGAATGCCCACCCTCATTCGCACTCTAATCTTCGTGCGGCACACGGGAAATAACCTCGGAGACAACGATTCTGACGGAGAAAGACATTGCACCCGATCCATTTTGGGGAGATTTCTTTTGGGGTTGAGGACACCAGGTATTGGCACCATGGCTGGAGGAGATTTGTAATGGAGTAGCAGATATCAATCGGAATTTGTAAGGACAACCCTTTATGTGGGGAAGTATCGTTGTCTTGATTGAATGTTGATTTGTATTATCTGGCTTATGCTTTGTATGCATGTTTGAATTTTTCTATGGCGTAATGTTCCATTTTGATGGATATGCTACGCTTTCGAGGATGCAATGTTATATGCAATGGAAACTATATGCAGAGTGCCAAATAAAGGCATTAGAGTGATAAATACCAGGGAGAATCCCCTTAGTGTTAATGATCATGTGGAGGTGCCAATAGATATTGGACTTTGATTTGTAAGATGCACTTTTCTTTGACTTGAAGAATGATTTCTGACTTCTCACCATGTGCCACTGCTTGGAGGATTTTCAGCTTAAGGAGATTCCCTTGATTCACCATGTTGGGGATGAGAAATCCAGACAAGGAGCCTTGATTAGGGAAGTAGGACAACTCCTAGGAGAAATAAACTCATATGCTTGAGGAATGGAACAAACTCTCGGGAGAAATAAACTCCATGCTTGGGGAGAGACCAAGATTCTAGGAGAAATAAACTCTTGTATTCGGGAGCAATGATATAACTCATAAGATTGTGCCCCAAGTTTCTTGACCCATGAAGGAATGTGCCCTAAAGGATCCTTTGAGAGATTTGTCGAATCTCGACGTAACTGCCCCAGATTGGTCGAACTCAAGAGATATTCCTCGACATGACTGCCCCAGATTGATCAAAGCTTGAAGAGATTTATCGACATGATTTCCCCAGATATGTTGAATTTGAGAGGTCAAACCTCGATTCAATTGCCCCTGATTAGGTACATCTTACTAGAATCCTCAAGCTTTCTTCGTTTTGAAGTCAAACAAACGTGGAAACAACTTTACCACGCTCAACGGAGTCTTCAAACTCTTCCCTTCAAGGTAATCAAGGAAAGCATTAACTGTTCATGCCCGATGGAGTTTTCAGGAAACCTTCCCCTCGATGGTCAACATTTGAGATGATTAGCCTTTACTCCTCGGAGTTCTCAAGTCTCTTGTACTTTGATATGATCAAGTTACTCACTGATTCTCATCATGGTAATTTCCTTGATGTTAAGCACATATTTCGCATGCAAAAGAATGTTAATTCTAAGAATGATAATTCTAATGCAAAGCCTATGTTAGTCTTGAAGTTTTTTTAAAAAGACTTTTTATGCAATGAGGTGGCCACCTCTCGTGAACGAAATGCAAAGCGGGCATACAATACCAACATAGATATGGGTTACGCTTCATTGGGAGTCAGCTAAATGTTATCTCATCGGAGTGCGTTTTCGAAATAAACCCTACTTCAATTAGGACTTTTGAGGGTTGTAATTTGGCCGGGTTCACGGTTTTCAGAAAACAAAGGATTTTTAGGCTCAAAATTATTTGTACCCACCCCCTTCGTGATGTTCTCCAGTCCTATGTTCAGTTAACTCGTCACGAGTTCTCATCCCTCACAAGGAATTTGAAATGGTTGAGGAATCAATGAGGTTCTTTGGACATGGCGGTCGCTCACCTTTTATTCTTCTGATTCCTTGTCACACGGCTTTGTTCTCGCTTGGCAATTTCATCGTCTTTTTTTTTTCTTTTGCCATTTTCTTTTCATCTTTATTTATTTTCATTATTTTTTCGCCATTTTTTTTTTGCTCTCTTTTTTTGAACAAGTCGTGTGACCTCGCATAGTCTTTGATTCGTTGGAGGTGATTGCGACTGCCTCACTCCTTTGATTTGATGACGGATTACCATTGTGGTATCGTCATCTCTTGATCTCTTGGTGGAATAAGGATAATCATTGCGGTTTTGACATTCCTCAACCTTTTGAAGGATAACCATTGTTGTATCCTTAGATGCACACCCTTTTGGTGAGTTTTGAAAGCTCGATCAAGTTAAATGAACACTACCCTTCGCCAAGGTCAAAATGAGGGTTTTTATGATTAGAAAAGAAACTCCTACTTCAAGGCTCAAAGGGGTAAACGAGGGTCTATCTCCCTTATATCTCCGGTGTTTGGGGATTTGAATCAATGCCTGTACATCCTCAGTAGGGTTTTATTCAAAAACACACGATTAGAGATTTTTGCGTTTTTATTTTTCATCATTCTCCCTCAGCTTTTTGCCTAAGCAAGTAATTGGTAAAGTTGGTATCGTATGCAAGCGAATCATTTTATGAGTGAAAACGAATGGGTTTCTTCAAGACAAACATAAACAATGTATTTTATTTTCATTCAGAAATTAACAAGTTTTTACATGCTATAAATGCTTAAACAAACAATGGAATGTTACAAATGAGAATGCAATAAAGAAACTAAATGCATGCCATTGTTGAGGAGACTTGACTCCGTCTGGACTTATTGATCTTGAATACTTTTTGCAGTTCTTTCCAAACACTTCAGATTACTCCAAAAGAGAACTCCAACAAAGTCACCCATGAGTTGTAAACTTTTGCCTTACTTTAGGGATTCGAGCAATGCGAGTGATGCAATGCTCAAGATAAGAGTACGTCTTGCTTTTCCCTCGTGCGGGAGCCCCAAGCATAGTTGCTAGAGTAGTAATCGCCATCATAAATGGGAAGAATCTTGTATGATCATCAACTCAAGAGAGCTACTTGTGGTGAAGAAGACCCAATACTAGAATCTTAACCAATTGTGATTCCAAAAAACAAGGAAACGAATGAGCACAAGGCAATCACATCAATTTGTTTCTCATATTCTTCTTGTCTCTGTTAACTAGCAAGGCCACTGAGAAGGAGATCTTGAGAAAAGGCAACTGATATATGAAGTAGAACCTTGAGAATGAGAAGCATTGTGAAGAACACTCTTGATTACCACATGGAAAGAGATTTTGACAAAGTCATCCAGGAATTTGTAACGCTTTTAGGGATTCGAGCAATGCGAATGATGCGATGCTCAAGATAAGAGTACGTCTTGCTTATCCCTCGTGAGGGAGCCCCAAGCAACTTCCACACATGTACGGGAGGTGATTACCAATTTAGCTTCAATATCCATCATTAGGAGTGAGAGTGGATGATCCTTGCATTTCTTGATATCAGGCACTAGGCACAAACACACAATGTATAAGTCAATGGAGTCACGACCTTCTATGACTTTCAACCTTTTCTCCAAGAGGTGGAATCTTTTGTCAATTCCCATACTCGGAAACTCGAAGACTTCAATGATGTGAATTCTCCTTACCAAGAACAAGAATCTCAACATCCTTTCAAACATTCTGATTCACAAAACCTTCTCTTGAGGTGAGATCAACATCCCATTAGGCCTCTGAGGAACTTGTCTTAACTCTTCATGTCTAAAAGAAAAACTTGAAGATCCTCCATAGATTGATTCATGTTAACCCTCATTTTGTTCCCATCTTAGTCAAAAACCTCACGGAGTTGTTCCATAGTTGATCTTGGAGCTTGTGGTAGTGAGAAGTCAAATCCGTTGTTGATCTTGAAATTTATATAGAAAGGGTCCCATAAGTCTTTGAGAGAGCCATGAAATGCATGATGGTATGAATGCATGTTTCATTTCCAAGGGATCCTAAAGTCTTTTCACACTTTTTCTTTTTCTTTTTTTTTGTTTTTTTTTTGAATCAAGGTTTGTTTTGTATATAGCATCTTTTCTATTTTTTTTTGCTTTTCTATTTCCTTTTTTTCTTTTTCTCTTTTTTTGGAAATAGACTTTAGGATCCCCCACAAATGAAGTGGATGAAGGAATGATGTTATGCAATGCAAAGGCATGGGATCAAGGTCCATATAATCTGAGTAGCCACTGCACAATCCTCTGAATAACTGATGTGAAACCTCTGTACAGGCCAAATGTCACAAGATCAAAGGTTCGACGCCTTTTTGGAATACCAGAATATCAAGCACCAGGAGAATAAACCAAATAAAGGTCCAACCTCGAGTATGAAGAAGTAATGGTATGTAGGAGCCAAGGTTTCCTGTCCCACCCCAATCTCACGGGTATGAATTCTAGACACGGACAGGTGGTCCCTAATGGTCACTAGGGTCTACAGTTCCCATGGGGTACAAAGTGTTTGAGGCAGCAAGGGTGCCAGACACAGTGTTCCATGAAAGAACCTCGCCCAGTTGTGGTACCCCATGTTGAACTCGATCGTAGCAAGGGCCACGGGAGTCAACATGAGCATCCACGCTAATCCTATGTGTCACTGGCCTGGGTAGTGGGCCTTTTACCTCACACAAACCCCCCACCTGCAAAACAGAACAGAAGACCCCAAGGAACACAAAATATAGTCCATATGCATGATGTGCAAACAGAAATAAACATGATATGCAGGCAAAGAATAAGCATGCAAACATATATACAAGGTATAGACATAAAACAAGTAAACACCCAGTAAATAAACAAACAAACGCAGGCTAGGATCGACTCGCTAAGAATGGACCCGCAATAGGTCTAGCAACATCCCCAGCAGAGTCGCCAGCTGTCGCACGCTCGCGAAAAATGAACGAGGTGGCCACCAATATATTTATCCCATAAGGGAAAGGAATATCAGAAAACCTAACAAAAGAAGGCACAGGGTCTTGCGACCAGAGAATCAAGGTACGGGAGTCGGTTACGCAAGGGGAAGGTATTAGCACCCCTCGCGCCCATCGTACTCGATGGTATCCACCTATGTTTGTTTCTATCTAAAGGGTGTGTACTATGTCTATGTCTATATGCGAATGCATGCAAAAAGAAATACGGGGAAAAGAAGGAATTATTTACAAGTGTGCTCGTTCAAGCCCCGCGACTTGATGCCTACGTATCCTTTTCAGGAATCAGAGCGCCGTAGTTCGGCTAAAGATTTTCTGTTTGTTTTTGTGTTTTTTAGTTGGGCGGCATTAACGCTCGCGCTCCTGCATAAGGGATCGACCTAGGATGCAATAGAGCGGAGATAACAATGCCCTTAAGAAAGGAGAGAGAAGAGAGAGAGTTTGAGTGTTTCGAGTAAATCCCTAAAGCAAGGGAAACTCGAGTTACTCTATGGTTTGTGTTTTTTAGAAGTGGGAACTTACGCTCGAATGGTTCCCTAAAGCAAGGGAGATCCAAGCACTCGAACATTCCCTAAAGCAAGGGGTGTTCAAGCTTCCATTCCCTTTTTAAGATTTTCACTTTTTTATTAATGTTTTAAGTGTTTTCTTTGTATTTTTTAAAGGGATTTTATTTGAGTATTTTTAGATGTTTTAGAGTTGAAAGGGAAAAGAAACTAGCCTAAGTATGAAGGGAATTTCTACCTAATGTTATCATGGTTTCTACCTAAGGTTAGGAGTAAAAGAAACATGAAAAATAAAGCACCAAGTAGAATATTGAAAATAGCATGAAGAAAGAACAAGTCAAAATATAGCACAAAAGTGAAATTAAAAGTACTATTATTTTTATGGCATTTTTATGAAAGAAATTTAAATGTCAAAATTACCTAAAAAATCTACTATTTTTATGAGTTTTTATTGTGAAAAATATCAATTAAAGTGACCAAGATTAATTCCTAAAAATGATCTAAAAGTCTAACAAATTTTATCGATTATTTTCTATGTCAAAAATTAGCACTAAGGTCTAAAATTAGAAGAAAATTAGTATTATTATACCTAAAAGAGATTGGTAAAAATCTAATTAAAAGGACCTAAAATTCTAGCTATTAAAAGAAATAGAAACAGGGGGTGTGAATTGAATTATAGTGGTGCTGGCAAAAGTAAGGGCGCAGGGCCCCAATCAAATCTGGCCCAAATGCCTGTTTTTGTTATAGTTCCTTATGTCCAAAAAGAGAGTTACGGGCCTATGGGGGGTGTATACAGATTCGGCCCAGGCGATTGTTTTGATCATATTTTGACAAAAGGAAGAGGATGTGTGACAGGCTCATAGGGGTGCAAAGAAGATTTTCGTGGCCCAAGAAGCTTTTGATCCAAGTTGACTTATTTGTTTTTTTTTCAGATTTTATTATCAAAAACAATTAATTAAAATAATAAAAAAGAAATAAGTTGAGATTGGGGATTAGGGTTACCAATGTGACCTTTCAGCTTGTCCTTCCCCTTTACGACGAACCTCGGCGACGGCGCAGTGCTTCCTTCTCCGGCAACAAACCTCCATCACCTCAAATCAAAAGCCGCCGCGAACCAAGAGGAGGACTCCGACCTTTCTCCCTCGTCATCTTTGTCTTCACCGCTTCGAATCAATTACGGTTCTCTCTCGGATGCTTCCCCGACGCTCTTCTTCTCTTGCGATTTGTCGATTGAAATTGTTTGCAGATTATTCGGTGAGTTGAAGTTGAAGCGTGGTGAAGATGAATGGAAGATTATTGTGACGCGAAGCCGGTGCGAAGGTGGATGCGATAAACTGAGGGAGAAGATGAAGGTCCTCTCGTTGAAGCTCGAGTGAAGAATGTATGGAGAATTTATTTTTGTGACGAAGATGAAGATACGAAGACAAAGATGAAGATCCTATGCGAAATAAACGCAGGGAGACACGACGATCTTCAGGTAACGTTCTTGAATCCTCTTAATCCCGTGTTCACCGCAATCCTCTTTCTTCTTCTTCTTCTATCTTTTTGTTTTTTCGGGAGTCTTCTGTGTGTGTCGAAGTTGTTGTTGAGTGAGACGAATAGTTGTTGTATCTCTGAATTAGGGAAGAGGCTGAAGCTCGAGCACATTGAAGCTATGAGGATGAGCTTCAATGGCTCTGAGAATTGAGCGTATGGTGAGGTGAGGGATGAAGTTGCAGAGAGCGTATGGAGAATTGAGAGGATTGAGAGGAAGATGGCGTAGAGGAATGGTAGTGAAGAGTGTGATGAAGATGAGAGGAGTGATGAAGATGATGGCTGGTGAATTGGTGAAGGGAGGAAATGGCGTGTGTAATGGTGGAGAATGAGTGTGTGATGAAGATGAGAGTTGAAAGTGAATGAAGATGATGGTGAGTGAAGTGTGAGAATGGCGAGTGGTTCTGTTATATAGATTGAGAGGGTGAGTTCAGTTAGAGGGAAGAGAGATTAGAGCCCTAGGATCTGAAGTTCGGTTATGAGATGGAGGGTGAGGATTGAAGTTGGTTTTTTCTGTTTTGGATGCTAGAAGTTAGTTATAGATTTGAGAGTTTGTTAGTTTTCTGTTACACAAACTGTTGGGGTTAGTTATGAAGACTGTTAGTGGGAGGTTACAATTCTGTTAACAGTCAGTTGAAAGTTTGGTTTGGGGGACTGTTACAAACTTAATTGGGCTGTTTAGGAGGTAAATGAAATAAAAACAGTTAGTTATAGGTTATCAACTCTGAGAGCTTATTGGTTTTTTTATTGTTAGACTCTTTGCTGAACCCGGTTTTGATGTGTGGCAGGTTTTGGTTTGCTTGGCTGCTGCGTTGTTAGAAATCTGTGAGAGTTGATTGAGGTAAACGAGAATAGCTGAAACTGAAAGTTGGTTCCCAAATTATGTTAAATGTGAGCCTGTTGGTTATCAATACTACTGGAATTTCATTTTGAATTTCTGCTCTCTTTCTTTTCTTTCTTTTGTAGAGATCCCAACATACGTTAGCTCGAACAAATACGCGTTGGTGGATATTGGCTTCAGACCGAATAAGTGTCTAGTCTTGCTGATTACTCTCTGCAGGTTGAATCCACAATGACCGACATATGTGCACAAGTTCTCAAGGCTGTATTGAATGATGTCTTATCTTGAAATGTCAAAATGTGTCTTAGTTGAATTGGCTCGGGTTGCTGCATGAGTACTTATGGCGTGAAGTACAACGTGGGTCTTAGCTTAGGCTTTTGATTTGAACTGTTTGGATGAAACTGTTTGGTGGATGAATCTGAACATGAGTTGATGAATGTGCGTATGGCCGGTTTAGTGTAGGCATAGCTTGATTTTTGTTTAGTGAGTGCATGAGGTACAGAATTGAACTTGTTTATTTTTCTGTGCTTTAATGGTGATGCAGGGTCCGTTTTTTGGTATTTATGCAGTTTAAATTGATGGTTCCGAATGCATTTGGCTGGAATGTCTTGTTGTTTTGAAGTGCCGACGAATAATTTAGAACAAGTGACCTAATAGAATTTCTTTCTGATGTTGCTATACTAATGCAGCTTCTGGTATTGCAGGAGGTGAAGGAGGATATGAAGAGCATGGCTGTAACGAGGTGGTATGTCGTGAAGCTTCAATAGTATACGGCAATGAGGAGAGACTTAGATGTTAGGTTCTGCGTATAACTTTAGATGTAAACTCCTCAATGCAATGTAATAATGATATTGTAATAAACTTTGTATTTTATTTGTAATGCACTCTTGGATTTTGTAATGGACAAAGCTTGAATTAAACAGTGAATGAAATTGTAATGGAGCTTGCAAATGATCCTTTTTGTTGAATTGAGGAGAACTTGTAATGACTTGTAATGGAATTAGGGATGAGACTGTGTGGAAATGGACGATGGCTTTTTGTAGTGTTCTTTTTTTCTGACCCATTTGAATATGCCTTGACTTGAATGTTGTGTGCTGAATTTTTCAAGTAGTACCATTTCCCTCCTTATTTGGATTTAAATTTCCAAGTAGTTTCTTGAATGATGGCATGAGATAAGTCCAAAGACAAACAAGTGTGACTTTGGTCTAAACTTAATTTTTGTAGCCCTCTTGATGATGCATTTGAATATGGATTATGCAATGAGAATCAGACTTTTTCTCTTCACATTCTCAAATGAAATTTGAATGACCTCTTTTCCAAGTCTTGGCCTAAGATAAATCTTTCTTTAGAAATCACCATAAGAATCTTATTCGCAAAAGGCTCGTGGTAGGTTAACATCTTTATCCAAATGAATTCACTCAATATTGTACCATAACCTATAAATCAAGCAGTGCACCAAATAATTACGTCCAAGTTCCATAAAAAAGATCTCCTTGATTAATAAATGAATAGTGAAACACCTAATCCAGTTGATCTCAATAGAAACTTTGATGGATGCGTTCATAGGGAAATAAACCCTGATTCAGTCGATGTCTTTGATCCACTACCACTAATTTAATGAACCAACATTATTCTTAATGAATGCATGATGTGTTAATGACCTAATGGAGATATGTACATGAATGAAAAGCCTAAACCAGATGAAAGTAAAAGGGTAGGACAAATTTGGGGTATGACAATGGTTAATTCCAAGGCATTGATATAAGGATTTTACCCGAAAACAGCCGTTACTCTGCCCGATTTTCGTCAGAATTTTAATGTGCTTAATGCAAAGTGGTGCTAAGATAATATGTTCATCTGGATCCCCAAGTGTTAAATGTGTTGGTATTGATAACTCCAAAGGATGGGAAATCTACCTTGACTCATAATGTCAACTGTTGGCTTCTTATTTCGGTTAGACCGTTTCTTTCCTTAGCTTTTATTTTACGCAATAGGATAGCCTCTTCATCTCCTCCCATTCTTAAATTTTCAAAATCTTCTCCCTTTTTCAAAAACCTTCTTATGTTTGCAATCATTTTCAAAATGTTTTCTTTAAAAATATCTTTTGCCCTTAGTGGCCTTTTCCTCTTTTTCTTCAAAAGTTTAGACACTGTTAATTGTCGAAACGAGTGGTTATACCCCACGATTTTGAAATTGATTGATATAATGAGATCTTTTCCGCGTGAGAGAGCTAGTGGCATACTCGTCGATTTTATCCGAGTTGGAGCCCTTCTTTCATTAGCGATGCAAAGAACTCGTTTGTTCTCATGCTCAAGATTAATGCCTGAGTATTTCTCTCCAACGATGATAAAGTGTTTATTCGTTTTAAAAATGTTTTCCCTTTAAGCGGAACTACATTAGCTCTGACTTCTCCATTGCACCGAGGAGGTATGTAGGCACAAGGCTTAACGTCTTGTCGAGCTTATTTTAAAAATAAAACAAACTGTTTTTTGGCACACACGACACAGATTTTCAAAAAGGATCCTGTGGAGTACCACAGATATGAGGGGTGCTTAAAACCTTCCCCTCATATAATCAACACCCGTACCTAAGATCTCTTCTTTCTTGTTTTAAAAAAAACAAACTTTGGGTTTTTTTTTCGTTCTTTTCCCTTTTCCTTTGGAAACAATAAAGCGCGGTGGCGACTTTCACTGAAATATTGATTCGAGTCAATCTTATGGCTTCGATATCAGATTTTCCCCGCTACAGAAAAATGTCGACTTCACTGGGGATCCAGTTTTAAGTGTGTTAAGCCTATTTTTGTTTATCTGTATGCTTTATCTGTATATACTGTTGTGTGCTTTGTTTGTTTATCTTCTTTTTTCTTTTTGGTGCTTGATGGATCCTCTGTGATGAGATAAAGTTCTAACCCGAACTTTGGTGAGTAACTTGAGATAGGAGGTGGTAAGACCAATAGTCGCATGTCAGGAGCAATCCTTACCATGAGCGTCATATGGTGGAACCCCAATCAGTGGAGGCCTCATGGAAGGTAGTAGAGGTTGTTACGAACCATCGTGATAACACTATTACTTTCAATAGTGAGTGTCCGTAGAAGCTGAATGGCCTAGAACCTTTTTAACCCATCTAAGCCTTTTTAGGATGTAGTGCAGAAACAAGATCAAGTACCAATTTGAGCTTGTTGTCATGCGATACTACGCTCAGACGAGGTCTTTTTAGGCATATTATTGGCGCCCATGAGCAATTGTGCGTGCCGGTAATATCCGATAGAAGATTGAAAACTCTGGGAACCTTTGTAGAACCCGATTGGCAGGTACAAAACTCCTTAGATCACGCCTTGTGGGATGGGTAGACCCATGGCTCCATGCTCGTGACGTCGAACCTAAGAACCTGGACTGTGTGATTTTGTGTGATTTGATGTGATCTTGTGTGCTCTTGATTGTGGTTGATGCATAAACCATGCATTCATGCATTCATAAAAATGACATTCACAAATGGTTTTCAAGGAACTTAGAGACATTTTTTGTAAACATCACAGGTACCATGGATCAAAAGAGAAGCATCAAGAAGTACACTTTCAGGAATTCAAGTGCAAAGGAATTGAAAGAGCTAGCAACTTTGATTCCTAATCTTGACAACATCAAAAACATTTATGGGAAATTGATCTCTATCTTGAAGACCAAAGTGGAAAAGGGGATTCTTGAGACTCTTGTGCAGTTTTATGACCCAGTTTATCATTGTTTCACCTTTCCGGATTATCAGCTTATGCCCACTTTGGAGGAGTTTTCATATTGGATTGGTTTTCCAGTTACGAATGATATACCGTTTAGTGGTCTAGAGAAGGAGCCTCAGGTTGATGAGATAGTAGAACTTCTTCAGTTGAAGATATCAGATGTGAAAGCAAACATGACCAAAAAAGGAGGAATTTGGGGGTTGACTTCTAAGTTCTTGATTGGAAAGGCTTCTATGTTGGCTAGTAAAGGAAGTATGATTGATTTTGAGACATTTTTGGCCTTGCTCATCTATGGTTTGATACTCTTTCCCAACATTGACAATTTTGTCGATGTTAATGCTATTCGGATCTTCATGATTGGGAATCCCGTACCTACTTTGCTTGGGGATACTTATCATTCCATTCACCATAGGACTGATAAGAAAGGTGGACTTATCAACTGTTGCACTCCTTTGCTCTATAAGTGGTTTATTTCGCACTTACCTCAGACTAAGAATTTCTTGAACTATCCTGATGGTCTCTCGTGGTCTCAGAAGATCATGCCTCTTACTAATGGGAATATCCATTGGTACAATCCTGCTTATGACATTGGTGAGATTATTGATTGTTGTGGAGAATTCCCCAATGTACCTCTTCTTGGTATACAAGGAGGAATTACCTACAACCCCATTCTTGCAAGGCGTCAATTTTGTTACCCCATGAAGGAGTGACCCGCTAGTATTCTTGTGTCAGGAATCTTCTATCTTAATCAAGATGGAAATTCGGATATGAGAAATCGGTTTGTGCGTGCTTGGCACCATGTCGATAGGAAGAGACATTTGGGGACGAAACAATGTGTTGCTCTCAAAGACTACACTGATTGGGTTCAAGCTAGAGCTCATACTTTTCAGATGCCTTATTTACTTGAGGAGCCTTCTCTACCCATTACTCCACCATTATCTGTCACTACTCCTATTGAAAGTAGTGAGGGGCATCTAGAGCTCGTGGCTAAGATGAGATTGGAAAGAGACGCTTGGGAGAAGAAGTTTAATGTTTTGGAAGTGGAGAATAAAGAGTTGAAGATACATTTGAAAGAAAAGGATGAAATGCTTGATATACAAGATGGTTGGTTGATGGAAAAGGATGATCAAATCCGTCATCAAGAAGAGTTGCTTCAACAACATGGAGAAAAGCGAAAGAGACAACAAGAAGACTCAATTGCATGGAAGGAAGTTACTGATAAGCTGATGGTCGAGAATGCTCATTTGAAGGCCTTTTATGAAGATGAGTTGGAGAAGCTCCGTAGGAAGCTGCAGAGAGGAGTTGAATCTTCATCAGAAGTGTTCCCTTCTAGTTTCTAGCTTTTCCTTTGTTTTGTAATTTTGGATCTTTGAATCCTTTTGTAAGCTTTTCTATTATTAATGAAGAATGTTGTTATGTTTTATGTTTTTTTTTGCTAATGTTTACAATTAATGTCTTAAAGTTCCTTGAAAACCAAAAAAAAAATGATAAAAATCATTTGCATTGCATTTCATGCATCATTCTGCACTTTGGTCTTGCTTCCGAGAGTATTCCCGAGGTCTTATTCAGTGTTCTTCATACAGAATCAAGCTGTCTCACCGGTATAACACTCGAGCTAACTGCAAGAAGAAGATGGAAGGTCTTGAACAAGAGAATCGTGAGCTACGTGAAGAGGTTGTTACTTTGAGATCTGGTGTGGAACGTCTCACTGCTCTAGTTGAGACATTGATGGCTAATCAGAATCAGAATCAGGTTCCTCCTCCCAATGCCCAAGCTCAGGGTCAGACCACTGTGATTTCTGAAATTGCTGCTGCAAGAATTCCTGCGGTTCCTGTTGGTGCTACTCAGCAACGTATGCCTAATGGATATCCCTGGGGCATGCCTGAAGGGTATTTGTCTGTTCCTGAGATGACTCGTCCATTGACTCCTGTTATGGTCAACACGTCCCCTATTGTTCATACTGGTCCTTTTGTCCCAGAGCCCATTTATGATGCAGCTCCAAGTGAAATTCATGACAGAATGGATGGTTTCCAAGATCAGTTTGAAGAACTGCAGAAAGAAATGAAAGCTCTCCATGGGAATGAGCTGTTTGGAAAGAATGTGCATGATCTTTGCCTGGTTCCCAATGTGAAAGTACCTGCTAAGTTCAAACTGCCTGAATTTGAGAAGTATAAGGGAAATTCCTGTCCTCAGGCACATCTGGTGATGTATGTAAGGAAGATGTCCACTCACACTGATGATCAACGTCTGTTGATTCACTATTTCCAAGATAGTTTGACTGGAGCTGCTTCTAAGTGGTATATGGGCCTTGATAGCACCCATATTCGCACTTTCAATGACTTAGCCGAGGCGTTTGTGAAACAATACAAGTATAATGTGGACATGGCTCCTGATCGAAATCAATTGCGAGCCATGATGCAGAAAGAGAAAGAATCCTTCAAGGAATATGCTCAAAGATGGCGTGAGGTTGCCGCCCAAGTGATTCCTCCAATGGAAGAGAAAGAGATGACTAAGATTTTCCTTAAGACTCTTGGTCCGTTTTACTATGAGAAGATGATTGCAAGTGCTCCTGTAGACTTCACCGAAATGGTGGGTATGGGTGTTAAGTTGGAGGAAGCTGTACGAGAAGGCCGTCTGGTTCGGAATGACAACTCAGCTGGTGGTGCGAAGAAGTATGGTTCTTCATTTCAGAAGAAGAAAGAATCAGATGCTAATGTTGTTTCTCATGGGAGGAATAATCGATTCAGAAATCAATCTCAAAAAGTGGCGTCAGTAACTCCTGTTGTGAATTCAGTGCCTGTAGCTCCTGTTAATCAACAACCAGCAAGGCGGAATCGGTATCCTCGAGTTAATATTAATCCTATCCCTATGACGTACACTGAACTGTATCCTGCTCTAATTCATAAGAAGTTGGTTCAACCAAGGTCACCACCTCCTGTTCCAGAGAAACTCCCTTGGTGGTACAAAGCTGATGCCACTTGTGATTTTCATCAGAATGCTCCTGGGCATGATTTGGAAAACTGTTGGTCCTTAAAGAATGAAGTTCAGAGATTGGTCCGTTTTGTAATGCTTTCTTTCCGTGATATTGGCCCAAATGTGCAGAACAATCCGTTGCCAACTCATGAAGCGTCTGCTGTGAATATGGTGCATGGATGCCCTGGGAAGTATAAGATTTATCGTGTGGAACACATCAGAGGATCATTGGTAGAGATGCATGCCACTCTGTGTGAGTATAGTCATTATGAGCATAACCATGCTGCTTGTAGGATTTGTTTAGTTAATCCTCGAGGGTGTTATATTGTGAGAAGAGATTTACAAGAGATGATAGATCAAAGGCTCATCGAGATTCTGAGGGATAGAGATGAAGATGATGTCAATGTGATCGAGCCGTGCTTTGAAATTCCGGAATGTGTAGAGATTGGTTATTATGGCAAAGCTGCTGTAGAACCTCTTGTGATATGTTTGCCTGGATCTGTACCTTATAGTTCTGACAAAGCTGTACCCTACAGATACAATGCCACCATGTTGGAAGCTGGAAAAGAAGTCGAGATTAAGCCTCTGTCTTCTGTTGAGAATATAGCAGATGTTAGTAGAGTGACTAGAAGTGGACAAGTTTTTACTCAACCCCAAACAGTTGTGGATGTCCAGAGGAATCCTACTCAAGTACCTAAGATCTCTTCTTTCTTGTTTTAAAAAAAACAAACTTTGGGTTTTTTTCGTTCTTTTCCCTTTTCCTTTGGAAACAATAAAGCGCGGTGGCGACTTTCACTGAAGTATTGATTCGAGTCAATCTTATGGCTTCGATATCAGATTTTCCCCGCTACAGCCCCTAACATGGTTTTCCCAGAAGTTGTGTACCCTTCAGAACCTGAGACTCCAACTCCTCTAGAGAATCTGGATGCCATTCTTCAAGGCCTAAAACATCCTGCTGAAGAAATTATTGTTGAGGAAAATCATGAAGATGTTCTTATGGCTGAAGCTGATGCAAATTATCCTGTTCTGGATAACAGCTTTGATGCTGGTTCTGCTGGTTCCTCTATTTTTGTTCTGGTGAACACTATGAAGGAGCTCCAACAAACTCAAGCAAGCTTGGCTAGTCGTCTGGACAAGCAAGATGATACAAATGCTGAGTTCAGATCTTTTATGAAGACTCAAGAAGAAGCTACCAAGAAGCAAGTTGAAGACACTACTGAGATTAAGAACCTTCTGGCCGTCTTAGCTTCTAAGTTTAGCCAGTCGTAGTCTGTCTTGTGTCTTAGTTTGTTTTCTTTGTTTTTTGCATCTGCTTGAATTGCACCTGCCTTTGTATTCTCTTATCTTCTAATTAATCAATGAAATATCTGTTCTTTCTTCACTCTGTGTGTTTTTTTTCATCTGAACCTTTTATGCTTTTTGATGTTATGACAAAAAGGGGGAGAAATCTGATAATTGAATTGATTTACTATATCAGTTGTTGGGCTTAAGTCTCAACATTCCTAACAAATATATTGCATGTTTTCTATCTTTGATAGTTTTTGCAGGAATGAGATATTCTGGACAAGCTCAAAATGAGAAGCAAATACATGGGGAAAAGCAATTCTAAAGCTCCTAAAGATTTGAAGCAAGCTGGGTGCTCTAAAGTTTCAAGTCCGGAAGCAAGAAATGCTGTGATCAAATCAAGAAGCTCTATTGCTGAAGTCTCAAAGTTCTGATGGATCAGAAACATAGAAGACTGAAGACATAAAGAGTTCTGATACAAGTGATCACAAACAGAAATTCAAAGCTCTGCAGCTGTCCAATGGAAGCTCTGAAGAGAAGCTCTGAATGTTCTAAAGTTCTATTCAAAGTGAAAGTCTCAACTGAAATGGAAAAATACTCAGGGAAGTCTTTTATTTATAAATTTTTCTAGTATTAATTTCAGGGGGAGATTGTTAATCTCAGGGGGGACTGTTAATTTCAGGGGGAGACATATTAACACACTCTGATTATATGCTTATGCTATATCTGTGTAATTGTCTTTGTTCATCTGATATTCTAGATACAAATTCATATCAATTATATATGTTTTTGTCATCATCAAAAAGGGGGAGATTGTTAGAACAAGAAATGTTCTGATCAGTATTCTGTGTTTTGATGATAACATTATTGTCATACCCTAATTTTTGACCCCCCTGAGATGACATGTCTTCAGGATTTTCATCAGGTCAAAGCAAGTACCCAGAGCAGTCACTTCTTCATTTGGCATTTAATCAAGGATGTTCAAAGACAAGGAAACTCAGGCAAAGGATCAATCAATAGAAGGATTGGTCTCTAACCCAATCATAGGACTCAAAAGCTTCACTTTTTATATTCACCTATGATTGATTAGACACCCAGTCATCTGAGTACAGGTTTACTCAGGTCACCAGACTAGGGTTTTTGAGCCTATCAAGGACTGAAATCAGGGATCACCTTTGGGAAACCCTAAAAATCTCTAGGACATCTATTAAAGACTTCAATCATCTTCAAATGATCCATACAATAAGATCCACTGGACATCACACCTCAATTCAAGATCCACAGTCACCAATTTCATCTGGTCGACAATTAGGGTTTTTAACCTAATTCATCTGGATAGTTGACTTTTAATCAGGGCATGGATCCAAAACTCAAGACATGATTCAAGAACCTCTACTACCTCAATATAACCCATTTACATCACTCATTTAAGGAGAAGATCTTAATTCCACACAAAAGTCCAAAATCTCACCTTATTTGGAAAAAGTCAACTGTATGGGATCACCTTTGACTTTTAAGAGTTTTGGTCAAACCATGACTTTCAAAAATCAATATCATCAATATATGGATATTAAAGTCATTTGACCAAAGAAATTCAAGAAGAATCATCAAGGAGCAAAAAGTCGGGAATTAGGGTTTTTGAGGGCATTATGGGAACTCAAAATTTCACCTACACAACTCAAAAAACTTCCAACATGAAAGTTGTAGATCTTGCAAAATAAAACAACATCTTACAATGGAACTTTTTTCAAAAGATCAATCATTTAAGAGATTTGGGAATTTTGAAGTTTTAGGTCATAAACACTTAGAAAATTTTCTAAGTGTTTTTAACCTAGTTTTCTTCCAACTTTGGCCTCATTTTTCACAAATTTGCCAAAGGATTCTGAAGGAACCATAAACTAATGATTTGAAGTAGATGTTTAGGGCTTTCCAAATTGTGTTCAACCTTCTCCAAATTCATTTTGAGCTAAGAGTTATGCTTGTTCAAAGTTGGCCTCATGAAGTGAAATTATAGGTCATGTACAATTTGAAACTTTGCAATTTTGTGCATTTTGCTTCACTAAGTGATGCTACACGACCTCTAATGCATCTAAAAACATTCCATGCATCCAAATTCATCATTGCATAAGGATTAGAGAAGATTCCCAAAAATAAAGGCATGTGATTATGTAATGATTGCATTTTTGAATTTATGGCAAATGATGAATCATCAAGGAATCTTGCTCTAAGCCAATTAGAACTCTCCTCTGAATCAGAAATGTTCCCTTAGATCATACAAGATCAATGGTTGGGGAAGCTAGCCCGAAAATGCATCATTGCATTTGGGATCTTTTCAAATTTTCTTCTTGGCTAAGAAACCAAACTCACTTCACTAAGCAAGCTCACTATGCATAATTACTCTGAACCAATTGCCTATAAATAGAGGGCTCTTTCTCATTCAGAAAACACACCAAAGCAACATAATTCTTTCTTTCTCTCTTCTTTCTTCATACTTAAGATTTTCAAAGGTTCTTTGGCTAGAAGACTCGGATTCTTCAACCCAGAGCTCTTCCTTTGGAATTAAGTTTTCAAACACCTTAGGGGAGTCATTTAGAGGTGACCCAAACCTCTGAAACACTTCTGGGCGTGGAGAATCATCATCTTCACCTCTCACTTGGAGCTATTGCAGTTGGGGTCGAGCAAGAAGTTCTGGGCACTTTCAGTCCAAGCCAGGCATCTCAACACCTTCCAAAGGAGTCATTGAAGCTATCTGGATCGTTACAACAGCTCTGTAACACCTTTTGATCAGAGCCAAATCTTCATTTTTCAGGTAAGTTTCAAAAGCTTCAAACTCTATGATTCACGCATGATAAATTTAAAATGAAGTTACGAGTTGGTTTCTGCACCTTCATAGATCATTAGCCCTCAATCAATTGCATCAAATCATGCATATATAGTATTTCATGTTTAATTTTAGTTTTAGGGTTCTTAGTGTTCATGCTTGCGAATTTTATGTTATACTGAAAATAAATAAAATTAAAGGACACCATCATGATCCTCGTTCAAAAACGAGCAAAATCCATGTTTACATCTTTAAGTTTGGTTGAGAAACGAAGGAGATAGCAAATTCCAAAAATTGAAGCTTGAGGTTGAAGATGAAGATGGTGGCGCCATTTTTTGAATTTCCCAGATTTGAGTTTATTTTATTTTGAATGATGGGTGTGTTATCTACGAATTCATCGTAGTGTCCCAATGGTTACAGCGCGCGTCCAAAAGCCTTGCCTTGCCTTAGGTCTGGGGTTCGATCCCCCCCCTCAGACCTTTTGTTCATTTATTTTCTTTTTTAGCTCATTCATTGCTTTGTTCTACATATAATCATATGGGCTCCCTTCTTAAACAAGCCACGCGCGTGGCCCAGTTGGTATTTGTTTTGTTTGGTAATCTATAGGGCGTGGGTTCAAGCCTTGAAGGAGACAAACCCAATTTTTTTATCACTATTTTCCTTTGTTTTATTCACAAACTTCACATAATTATTTAACCTATCAAAATAATCCATTTTCACTTCATTTTTCACACACTTGTTATTTAATATACCTATTTTATGAATAATAAAAAAAATCATAAAAATATTATTTATTTCATGTATTTTAATTAGGTTTAAAATAGTATGTTTTAAGTGTTTTCTTAAATACTTTAAAATATATATTTTCATTTTGTTTTAACCTAAATACTTTGTGAATAATTTTATGATAAAACCCTAATTATTTAGGTCTTAATTAGGTATAGATTTCATCTTTGCCTTAATTAAGTTGACTTTTGTCAATATTCAAAACTATTTTCAATCTCTGATTAAACAGATGGTTAAGGTTTTCAAACAACAAAACCTTATATCATTTCAATCATTTTCAACTGTTTCTCATAAACAGTAAATCATTTTTTTAAGTGGGCCTCTAATAGAGTGTAAGTCCCAACACCTTCTTTCTTTTCTTAGTTTGTTTTCCAAAACTATATTTACAAAATCTTCTTTCTGTTTTAAAACATTCTTCTGGTATTTGAAGGGCATTATTCCCGGTGAAACTCTTCAGATACCTATGTGACCTATGTCCATCTTCACTTCTTCTGTTTTCAAAAAACCATTAACTGTTTATCATATATATATTCAACTGTTATCCACCAATTACTGTTGAGGCTTTGTACATACTTCTTCAAAGGCCTCCACTCCATCCAGGTTAGGCTTTACAAGCTTTCAATTTACAGTCTTTTATTTAAATTACTGTCAAATATAAACTGTGCATATATATTAGTTTAGAACTATGTTTGAGCATAAACCTTAGGACAGTTAAACTATATATATATTATAGGAATATGACCTAGGATTGAGAATGTCTTCCCGGTGAAGGCTCTTTCCTAATTAGAGATCTGTAGTTCAAACCCCCAAGATGAATTATTCCCGGTGAAACATCTTGGCAAAAACCTTAGAATCCAAAAAATAGGACACATCCACCCAAAGAGGAATTATTCCTGGTGAAACCTCTTACCCATTTGCTTAGAGCCAAAATAAGTTCAAAACTACATAGCTTTCTCTTGTGCTATAACAAGGACCCTCGATGACCCTCGATTAGCCTCCTCTTGGGCTTTGTACAAGGACCCACAGGCTTCTTAAAAGCATTTCCAGCTTCCTCTTGAGCTTGTATACAAGGACCCACCAGGTTTCTTATAAACATAGGAACAGGTCTTTAGTCACCTTTTAACATACCCTGGTGAGTTTCTTCCAATTTAAACCAGACTTTAAACAAGCTAAGTTTGTCTCAATTTTACATTGAGTACACCTTTTGGAATGAGAGACATGGACAGTCTCTGTCACCCTTACCTTCATCAATCTTCCTTAGCAGAGTCTAGGATCCATGTTTGCTTATCCTCAGCAAGTGTCAGCCTTCATCTTGGGCTTTGAACAAGAAGTCTCCACTAGATAATCTTTCTGCCATCATTTTAACAAAACCCCTGGAAAGGGTTAGCCTCCAAAATCAATTAATAAAAACCTGTTTAAAAGAGAAAAAACCCCTGGAAAGGGTTAGCCTCCAAAATCAATTAATAAAAACCTGTTTAAAAGAGATAAAACCCCTGGAAAGGGTTAGCTTCCAAATCATTCTTTCATCTTAATAAAAACCCCTGGAAAGGGTTAGCCTCCAAAATCACTTCTTCAAAAACCAAAGATTCATTTCTCTTTGGAGATAATTTCCCCAAAAGAGTCAAAACCCCTGGAAAGGGTCAGCCTCCAAAAAACATGACAAAAATCAGTCTTTTAACAGACAATTTCACCAGCTGAGTCAAAATCCCTGGAAAGGGTTAGCTTCCAAAAAAAAATCAGTCTTTCTAAATAAATCCTTCAATAGAGTCAAAATCCAACAAAAAATAGTTAGCCTCAACCTTGGGCTTCATACAAGGCACCAAAACAATAAAACTCCCTTCTTAATAGTCAGCCTCAACCTTGGGCATTGTACAAGGCAGATAATAGAGTCTCCCCTAGTGAGTCCTTCATTGTTCAGTAGCCACAACCTTGGGCTTTGTACAAGGCAGATAAACCATATTTCATGTGTCAAAGATTCCTAACATCTAGGATCTTTTCCCATAGAGTCACCCATACTCAGTTTATTTAAGAGTCAGCCACAACCTTGGGCTTCATACAAGGCAGAAAATAATATTCCACTAGTTAGAGTCAGCCTCAATTCTGGGCTTTGTACAGAACACCAAATAAAACCCATCAAAAATAGATTTTCCTTAAGTAGAGTCAACCTCAATTCTGGGCTTTGTACAGAACATAAAAATCCCCTTGTAAATTAATCCCCATTGGAGTTTTCTCCTAGAGTCATAATAATAATCAATCAATCAAAAAGCCTCAAGCTTGGGCCTCATATAAGCCAGTTAAAGATCAAATCTTTTATACAGTAGATAGACATAGCTTATCTCTATAGAGAGATCTTTCCTCTATCTCACCACATTCAAACAAACAAACATTACATTTCATTTTAATCAAGTCTCCCATTTAGGATTTTGAAAGGCATGAGCTGGCAGTAAAACCCAGACATGTGGTAACTTTCCCTAATTTGGATGAGCATCTTTCTTTCATTTAAGAGGCATTTGACTGGTATACTTGCACATACACAAGTAAGGTCCCCCTCTTGAATGAAATGAATTCAGTTATTCTGTCACTCTTTTAATGTTTGTGGTGGAATAGTAGAAATACCTCTCTGTAAAGATAACTTCATGTCTCTTTACCGTAAACAGAGATTTAATTCAAGCTTCAACCTTGAGCTTCAAGCAAGGCACCCAAAAATTATTAATAATTAATTAGTTCCCCGAACTACATTAAGCTCTGACTTCCATTAGGGATATGTAGGCATGAGGTTCACAAGGAATCTCAGCGAGCTAATAAAATACCAAAAATAGTCAGTCTGTCTGTCTGTCTTTCTTTTATTCAATTCAATTTCTTCTCCTAACACAAAGGAGAAACTTTCCCAATCAATCATTAGCAAACACAAAGACAAATGACACAGAGAAGGTTCCTGTAGAGTACTACAGATATGTAGGGTGTTTAAACACTTCCCTATGTATAACCGACCTCCCAGACTCCAGAATTTCTAGTCTAGGTGAATCCCCACACTTAGCAAACTCCTAGGGTTTAGTTGAGATCTTTTTTTCCCTTTCCTACTCGTAGGACAATAAGAAAGTTCGTGTGATATCGTAGGAAGAACTGAAACAAAATTCATCCCACCACGGGCGCATTCTCCTTCCAATTTTCGCGTGAAGGGTCTAGCGTGCCGTCCTCCCAAGTGAAACGGGGAGGTAAAAAAAAACGACAACCACAATTATGTATGAATTTTGTATAAGACAATGTGGTACTCTAATCCTTTGCATTTTCCATTTCAGGAAATATATAAAGAGTTTGCACAAATCAGCGCTCAGAAGCAACTGACTCAGAAAGTTCTGGATGACTTCATCAGAACATGCTCTGGCAAGACATCAGAAGATGGTCATGCAGAATAAGAACATGAACTGGAAAGCATCAGAAGAATGAAATTCAGAAGAGCAAGCTCTGAAGTTCTGATGGTATCACGCTCAAGCTCTTCAAAGTCAGAAGACAGAAGATGCTCTGCACCAAAACTGTTGACTCTGATATTCAAACGTTCTTATCTACAAAATCTGAGTCCAGAAGAAAGTACAAGATGAAAGGCTGAAACGTCTAATCTCTGATTGATAAAAGGAACGTTAGAAGCTACAAAAGGCAAAGTCAGTAAAATCAGCAAAAGCAAGGCTCGAGGTAGTTCGCAAAAGTGTGAAACATTAAATGCAGCGTCGTACTATTCACACAAAGCATTAAATGCTCCCAACGGTCATTTCCTCTCAGCGCCTATAAATAGAAGTTCTGATCAGAAGCAAAAGACAACACTTGCGCAAATATACAGAATTGCTGTCAAATTCAAAAGCTTACGAACTTCGTCTTCACACCTCACAAACTCTTGTAATATTTAGTGAGGGTTAAGTATAGAACTTAAGAGAAATATCACAGTTGTGATTACAGCTTTATTAGAAGCATTTAAACTCTTGTAAAATTTATTTTACATTGATTATAAAAGGATTCCTAGAGTGATCAAGTTGTGATCAGGATACTCTAGAAGACTTAGAGTGTTTCTAAGTGGATAACCATTGTAATCAGTTGGATTAGTGTATTAAATCCTCAGTTGAGGTAAATCGCTCTAAGGGGGTGGACTGGAGTAGTTTGGTTAACAACGAACCAGGATAAAAATCATTGTGTTGATTGTTTTTATCTTCTAAGTTTTTGAGATACACTTATTCAATCCCCCCTCCCCTTTCTAAGTGTTTTTCTATCCTTCACTGTTACACACATATTTGTTTTTAGATTTAGATAGATTTGATTTAGCTCCAAAATAGGTATTTCGGGCTTTCATAGTTTTAGGGTTTGACTTAGGGAGCAAGCTAACTTAAATCTATAAATAGAGAGAGTAACCCCTATTTTTGTAATTAAGTCAAATAAGTTGTATTCACAGAATTTGCAGTTGCAAGTAAATAAGAAAGTTTTCCATAATTTGTGGGCAGAGAGAGACTCTGCAGAAACTATAATCCTTTTCTTCTTTAAATTTCCTTTTCTATTTTCATCGTTATTGTGTGGTGACAACAATCTTGTTCATCAAGATTGATAGAAGTTCATCATAGTTTTTGGTAGATTTCCAACAATATATACTACAATCATAATCACTTAGTTCATTTTGTAAAGGTTATAAATTATATATTTTATTTAGTTTCGTTCTTAGTTTTGATTTTTCCTTAAGATCGTCTCTTTCTTTATTGGACATTCGTTATCATAATGACCTTCTAAATTCCATATCCATTCCAACATACACATTTCTTTTTACCTTTTGAACAATATATTTTAAGTGTTTGTTTTCTCTTTCTAAAATACTTTTTCCTAGTATTTTTATAGGCCTTTTTTCTTGAATAAGTTTTTCTTAATTTATGTTTTCTTTTATAACTTTTTCTACTTCGTTGATTACATCTATAATTTCCCGATTGCTTTATATCTAGTATGGGATGTGTTGATGTGCATAAGGTATATCCTTATGTACGGTGCATAAATACTCAAATATTGTTTATATTTCTCAAAGTATTATATTTATTACTCAAAATGATATACAGATTACTCAAAATAGTATAAATATTACTTAGAACAATGAATATATTACTCAAAATAGTTAAAAATCGATATTACTCATAATGGTGTAAATATTATAATTAATAGATGTGTATAAATAATGCATATATTATTCATGGATTATGATATTATTACTCGTTTCTAACTAAAATGTTACTCGGAACAATTTAAATATTACTCATACGAGACTTATGCACCGTGCATAAGGATATACCTTATGCACATCAACCTGACATCTATAATTTCCCGATTGCTTTATATCTAGTATATCACAACAAAGTGAGGTTCTTCCTCTATCTAATTGTTTAGTTCTTGTACTTTTTATACATTGTCGTCTTAATTCATTATATAGGATTTGAATAATTTTTGTTAAGATATCTTTTAATTCGATTGGTTGGGATTTTCTTATATTTCTTATTCTTGCACTAAGTGGATATGGTAACTTAGATATGAAGACTCCTTATAGATTTCCCTGATTTCTTTATCTAACTCATAGTAGTATGTTTTATACTCACATATAAAAGTATCTATTTCACACATATTACATATATGTATATTAATTAGATGAATTTCTTCATTTTTCTCGTAAAAGTTTATTTACCCATGCTTTATGCTCAAGAGTATTGTAGCCTATAAACTCTTTCTATATTAATTTCATTATTAATTTATCAAATTACTGATTATTTTCTACAATCCTAGTATATTGTTTCCACGTTTCAACATCAATACTTGTTAAAAATTTCAACACATTTTCCGTTGTTCTATATGCTATTAAATTCTTGACTTCCATTCTATATATCTTAAAAAATTTATCGTTAGTTGCTACAAGCATAATCATATCGTTAGACCACTTCTATAATATGTCTTCTGAATTTCTTACCCAATATAAGTTTAATAATTTTTTGGATTTAATTTCCTCGTAAGGAGGTTTAAATTCTTCATATTAGTCCAATAATTAATATTTGTTGCTTTTTATGTCTCATAATTATACATTTCTCGAACTTCTTTCATCTTGTCTTTCTTTGTCTTCATATTTATTGTTCTGGACTGGGCCAAGATTCGGCCCAATCTACTTTCGGCCCACTTAACCTTGGGGGTCCAAACCATCACATGGCCCACAAAGAGCAAACAAGTGCTCGTCTACACCGTGTCTGACACAAGCGCTCCCCGTGAGCACCTACTCTGCCGAGGACCCTTCTCCTCGTAGGGTTCCTTCACACCCAACCCCCCGAATCATGAGGAATCCACGTAGTCCCTAAAAGACCGCGTCTCCCTAAAACTTCGGAGTGGTTGACCAGGACGGAGAGCACTCACGCATCTCCGATATTTCTGCCTAGAAAACCTGGTAGTCTCCTAATTGGACTTGGGAACCCAGCCCAGTAGCGAGATCATGGCCCAGCGCTAGGGGCTATAAATACCCTCTTTCACTAGAGGGTCAGGTATTCAATCTCTTATAACCTTTAGCTTGTACTTGCACTCCTTTGCTCGTTTTCTTACTTTGGCATTGGAGTACCTTGCAGGTACACCCCCTCTTCACTTCTCAAAGACCCAGTTCTGAGCAGGCCGTGACGATCCTTCTGATCAGGTACAGTCATTTATCATCATACACATTCATATAAAATCTAAATAACTCTAATATAAAATACAAAAATTGATATTCCATACAAGGTGTCCGACATCGTATCTTCATACGGTTGAATAATTTAAAATGATGAATCTTTTCAATTAATTAAACCAACATTTGTTTTTTATATATTTTGATACGGTGTTTTGTTACGGTGATAAAATTCAGGTGTTCAAATATCACTCCTGTTACTAAAAAGATGTTGGTTTGTTAAAAAGATGTTGTTTTTTATATAAATGAAGTATATAAGATGACACCATTTGGAATATTAAGATGTTGGTTTGGAAGTGGACTTTTTGCGGGAAAATTACTCATTCTAACTTCTCTTTTTACGAGTTTTCAAAGGACCCGTTGTTTTTCCTCTTGTAATGATATTTGGTTTGTAATTTTTTCCTTGTTGTTGGGTTCTTATCTCCCGTGTCCTCTTGTATCTGGGTTGGAGAACCCTTTGTTTTCCTTTTAATAAAATTGCTTATTAAAAAAAATATATCTTGTAGCCATATAAAAAACTTAGCTTTTTCTCAACTTCAAAATGATGAACTATTTGGTCAACAATAATAGGATGGAGGATTGAGCTTATAATTATAGCACTGGAGAAGGGTTTATGATAACTTAACTAATTTTTTATTTATATAAACATTAAATTAATTGATTAACTATTCTACAATCTTGATTTGGTATGTCTTCGTGTTAGATTATTTTTTTAAAATATTAGTCACATCTCCGGTATCCAATTTAATGGCATGTAGGATGTGTTTGAATTGTTGGTGGATAAAATTGATTCTAACATAATTGAATTTGGTGGAATTGATTTTAACATAATTGGGTTTAGTAGAATTGATTTATGTTTAGATACATTTATGTAAAATTTATGTAAAAGCGAATTGACAAATAAATTTCAATGTAAAAATCACCAAGAATCAATTATGCGCGTAGAAGCTACAAATAGCTTTAAATAAAATCAATTTTAAATGCAAAAAAATCAATTACACTTTTAATAAACTAAACACATCAAAATCACTCAAAATTAATTCTACACTTCTAAAATTAGAAATTAATTATGATTGTTTCAAAAATAGAACCGCATACATTTAATAGGTTAAAATGTTATTAAAGAGGTTTTCTCCGAATTTTACTTTATTTAGATTTATTAGTTTATTAAATATGCATTTTTATTTGTTTTAAATTAATTTATTACTTTATTTAGATATTTGCACTCAATATCTAATATTTACACTATTTAATTATTAAATCAGGTAATTCAATTTTGAGTGAAATTTGTTTTTCCCGTAACAGTGGGTAGATATATATTACAATTTATTTTTTCAAAATTAATAACTTCCTTAAAGAAAAATTAATCACCCTTTATGATACAAATATCGAATTGTTTTAATATAGCTATTAGGGGAATTCAATTGACAATTATTTCTTATGATACAAATATTAAATTGTTTTAATAATGCAAATATTTGACAATTATTTCTTGTGATACCAATTGCCGCACGCTCGCGAAAATGAACAGAGTCGCCACCAATATATTTATCCCATAAGGGAAAGGAATATCAGAAAACCTAGAATAAGGATAAGAGAAGGTCTTTCGCCCAGAGATAGGGTACGGGAGTCGGTTACGCAAGGGGAAGGTGCTAGCACCCCTCACGCCCATCGTACTCGATGGTATCCACCTATGTTTGTTCTATTCTAAGGGTGTATAAATCTAAAGCTTAATTACTAAGGGAATGCATGCAAATGAAAGAAAAAGAAACACGGGGAAAAAAGGTTTATAAATAGTTGTGCTCGCTTAGGCCCCGCGACCTAATGCCTACGTATCCTTTTCAGGAATCAGAGCGCCGTAGTTCGACTCTTTAGTTTTTGTTTGTTTTTGTGTTTTTTAGTGGACGGCGTTACATTCGCACTCCGCTGCTCGACCTCTGGAGTCTTAAGCTGGGGATGGAGCGGAAATAACGTGTCCGATTAGGAGAAAGAATGCCCTGAAGGCAAGAGAAAGAATGCCTCGGAGGCAAGAGAGAAAAGAGATTGGTTTGTGTCTTTTATGTGTGATTCCATGATGGACGAAAACCTACTACAAGGCATCGCATCACTTCCTCACTTTGATTAGCTCTGAGCCTTTATTAGATATTTTGAAGTGTTTTTTGGTTAAGTGTTTTTTAAGGGAAATTAATTTGTGACTTGAATCATGCCATAAAAAAGAGTTTTTTTTTGTATATTTAGAGAATGCACATCGAGGCCTACGCCACAATCGTTTCTCTAAATGAAATACAATTTTTGAATATTTAGAGAATACACATCGAGGCCTACGCCCTAATCGATTCTCTAAATAAAATATAGTTTTTAAATATTTAGAGAATGCACATCGAGGCCTACGCCACAATCGTTTCTCTAAATAACGGTTGAGAAATACACCGAGGCCTACACCTCAATCATTTCTCTTCCGCTAAGTGGGAAAGAACATACATCGGGGCCTACGCCCCAATCATTTCTTTCCCACTAAAAAAGGCATTTAGCATGATTCGCGTCGTCCTTTATTAATGTTTTAAAGTTGAAAAGAAAAAAGAAAAGAACCTAATCTAGAAATGATTCTAAGTCCTAAATTGTCTTATTAAAGTTCTACCTAAAATTATAGGATTTGCCTAAAGGGAAGACTAACCTAAAAGTTACGAATTATGGGTCCTAAAATTCTAAAGAAACACGCAAGTGAAACCACAATATTATAAGTCAAAAGAATCAATGTAAACAAATGATACAAAATAGTACAAAATGATTAAAGGAATGACTTGAAAATATAGCACAAAACATAAAAACAAATGATTCAAAATATAGTACCAAAATCGAATTAAAAGGACTATTATTTATTGATTTTTATATGACAAAGAACAAGAATTCTAATCAAGCAAAAGAATCAAAATACAAGCCTAAACTAATATTGTTTTTGATTATTTTTTATATGTCAAAAATGTGTATCAAAGTCTAAGAAGAAATGGGAAAAATCTAAGTAGAAACCTAAATTTTACTAATTTTTAAAGAGCCAGGGGGTGTAAACTAGATTGATGGTGGTGATTAGCAAAGGCACAGGGGCCCAGGGTTTTGGCCCATTATTATTATGATCCAAATGCATTTGTTAACCTTCATGCTTGCTAATCTATCAGATTTTTGCTTAATGATCCTAATTAGCAAAATCAATCTTAATTAAACTTTAGTTAATCCTAATTAATTCTAATTAAATTCAATTATTCAATTAGCTTAATAAAAAAGTAAAAAGGTAAATTTAGGGTTATAGATTGTGACGATTCAGCTCACTCGACGTAAACCCTCCTTCTTTCTCTCTCGATCTCGCCGGAGCGATTTCCGGTAGGCCTCACCACCATCGCCGTCCTCACTCCATCGAGAATCAACGATTTCCAAACACAACCCTAAGCTAAAAAGTGCCCCGAGTCCAATTCTAACATCAATTCACACCGAAAGCTCGCCGTTCATCCGGATCGAGCAACACAAAAACTAAAACCTAAGCCACGATAATCATGGATTCGAGCAAGCATTTCCAGAAATCGAAGGTGAAATTAATTGCATCATGAAACTGCGAAGAAGATTAAGGAAAGATATCGGGAGAACCTGGTTCCAAAGACCGGAGCTCCTTTTACAGCGGCGGAGATTCACGACCTCCGAGACACTCAGGTGACGTGCTTCATTTGTTTCTTGTATATTTTTAACTCTTCTTCTCCTTGTGCAATCTTCCTCTATCCTGATTACGTGAGCTATTATTTGTAATTGAAGCTGGTATTGTGAAGATGGTGATGTTGCGTCGAAGGTGATATTGATGAGCAGTGATGACGATGAAGCAGTATTCGGAGGCGTTGCTTGAAGAGATGGTTTAGAGATTGAATCTGATGAATGGGGAAGATGGGAATGGTGAAGAAGGTTAGAGAAAGAGATGAAGAATGAAGGTAGAGTGAAGATGATGAAGAGTGGATGATGGTTGCAGGTGAGGTTGGAGAAGGGTGATTGAGAGTGTGAAGAGATGAAGATGATGATGAATGAAAGTGAGAAATGGTGGAGAATCTGAAACTGATAAAGAATGGTGGGGGCCCTTGAATGAAGGTGGAGAAGAGAATATATAGGTGGAGAAAATCGATTCTGAAGGTTAGTTCAATCTCTGATTTTCTGTTATGCTTCTGTTTCTAAATCTGTTAGGCTGTTAGGAAGTTAGGAGTTTGTTAGAGGTTGGTTAGAGGTTGGTTGAAAGCGGTTAAAATTCTGTTAGAAGTTAGTTATAGAAGTTAGGTGGTTAGAGACTAATAACTGATTCTGTTATGGGATTGTATGGTAGTTAAAGGTTTATAACTGTTATAGGCTGTTTGTGAAGTGGTTAGGTTAGTAACTGCTTGGTGGTTATGAATTCTGTTATTTCGGTTAAAAAGTTGTTAGTAAACAAGTGGGTAGAGGTTAGGGATTAATTGTGAACTGAATGTGACTGAAATATATATGCAGGGTCTGTTTTGGTAGTTATGAAATGGTTAGGATATCATAGATTCTGTTATAGCTGTGTTGGAGTTAGTTACGGTTCTGTTAAGTGGTTGTTATAGTTAAGTGGAACAATTAACTTCTGTTAAGTAGTTACAAATTGTTCTTTTTTTTTTGTTGAGAACATAACTGGCAGCGCACCGTCTCGGAGAGGAATAGATGAAACTTGTGGACATACAATGCTGATTGAGTGCTTATTTTGTAGAATGCAGGATAACATGTGACAGGTTCTTGAACTTGGGCCTGTATTAAATGTATTTGATTCTATACTGGTTTCTTGATGCATTGTGAATGTTTGGTAGAATGTATTCTTCTCTGATGCGAGGCTGCAGAATAGTGATTTCTTTTTTCATGTACGAGCAAATGCAGAGCTGGTTTAATGCTATGAGTGTATGGGGTTTGGATAGAATGCAGCAGGGTTGTTTGGATTAATGTGTTGGCTGTCTTTTTTCTTTAATCATGCAGGGTATGGAATGGTGTAGACAGATTCAAGACAATACGAAGGCCATGATGAAGATGCTTGGAGTTTTATAGATTAGCAAAGCCACTGATTTTTTGTATAGTGTTTCTTGATGGAAATATGTATAATCTTTGTAGTAGATACTTGAATGCTCTTTTTGAATGATCTTTTGTATGGGATGGAAAGGAGTTTGATAGAATTGGCTTGAATCACATTTGTATAAATCTTGAATGAAGACCTTTAAATAATAGAATGTTGAATTTTGATTTGAATGTGACAAATTCAAATAAATTTGAACTTTATTCTTTTCACTCCATCTTGTACTTGAAAACTCATGTCCTGAACAAAATCATTCGCAATCAAGTTGGTTTTGATGTCAGGATAAATTGTACCACCATAACTTCTTTTCCAAGCAATCATCCATAGAAATCCTAATCTTCTGATTAAAAACCAATTATTAAGACCCAATCGAATTATAAACACCAAGAGCCCTTGATCTCATGTTGAGTTTATTGATTGAATGACTGTATGAGTTGTATTAGATGACCTAAAATGCAAATGATGGGGCGATAATGCAGATGAAATGGAAAAACATAAACCAATTAGAAATGGATTTTAGATGGGCAAATTTTGGGGTGCAACAGCTGCCCCTATTTAATCTTCTTAAACCTGAAGGTGAGATTGGCGCTAGCCTTTCGATCATTCAAGGTTGAAGAAGATTAAATACCAAGAGAACCTGAAAATTTGCCTGATGAGAGATAAGATCCACTGGGGAAGAAATGGTGTCAACTCCACTAAGGAAAAGTGTATCAATTCTGGATTGAACAAATTGACTCTGGGTTAGAAATGAAATAGAACTCAACTCTGGGTTGAAGAAGAATAGTGGGTCAACTCTGGGTCGAAGAATAAAGGGAAGTCAACTCTGGGTTGAGAAAGAAAGAAGATCAACTCTGGGTTGAGAGAAAGTAGTTGGATAATGACTGTGAGTCGAAAGTGGAAAGATGAACAATTAGAAATAACCGTCAACTCTGGGTTGAGTGGGAAGAATAAAAGGTGACCGTCAACTCTGGGTTGAATGGGAAAGACCAAAAGATAACCGTCAACCCTGGGTTGAGTGGGAAAAAGATAAGAAATAACCGTCAACTCTGGGTTGAGTGGGAAAAAGATAAGAAATAACCGTCAACTCTGGGTTGAGTGGGAAAAGGAAAGGATCAACTCTGGGTTGAATAATAGAAATAAAGGAAAGGTCAACTCTGGGTTGAAAAAGGGATAACCGTCAACTCTGGGTTGAGTGGGAAAAGAAAAAAGGTAACCGTCAACTCTGGGTTGAGTGGGAAAGGAAGACAAGGATCAACTCTGGGTTGAATAAAAGATAACCGTCAACTCTGGGTTGAGTGGGAAAGAAAGAAGATAACCGTCAACTCTGGGTTGAGTGGGAAAGGACAAAAGATAACCGTCAACTCTGGGTTGAGAGGGAAAGGAGAAAGGATAACCGTCAACTCTGGGTTGAGTGGGAAAAAGGTAAATGATAACCGTCAACTCTAGGTTGAGTGGGAAAAGGATAAAGGATGACCGTCAACTCTGGGTTGAGTGGGAAAAGAAGAAATCAATTCTGGATTGAATAAAAGATAACCGTCAACTCTGGGTTGAAAAAAGAAATAACCGTCAACTCTGGGTTGAGTGGGAAGAAAAAAGGTGACCGTCAACTCTGGGTTGAGTGGGAAAAGACAAAAGATAAGAAATATCCGTCAACTCGGGGTGAGAGGGAAAAGAGATAAAGAATAATCATCAACTCTGGGTTGAGAGGGTAAAGAGGAAAAAAGATCAACTCTGGGTTGAATAAAAGAAAAGATAACCTTCAACTCTGAGTTGAGAGGGGAATAAGAAAAAAGATCAACTCTGGGTTGAATGAAAGAAAAGGTACTCTTCAACTCTGGGTTGAGAGAGGAACTAAGAAAAGACATCCATCAACTCTGGGTGAGAGGGAAGAGATAATTAACTCGGAGTTAAGAGATGAAGGGAAAATCAACTCTGGGTTGAACACAAAAATCATCAACTCTGGATTGAAGAAAGATGAACATGACTGTCTTTGGGAGATGACACCACAATGGTAACTCTGAGTGATCAAGTGGAATATCAGTTGAATACTTGTAGGGACCTCATCTGACGAGTAACTTGGCTTATGCTTCATATGTGATGCTTGATTTGTTTTATGCACTTTTGGAGATGCAATGCAATGAATTCTATATGCAGTGTACTGATTGATAAGGGTTTCTACTTTCAGGGATAGATTAGGTGGAGTTATGAAACTCTGCTTGATTCAAGATAGGGTGGATGCCCCTGCTTTATTGATGATTGGATCATAGTTACATGGGAATGCAATGATATGCATGATGCATGTATGATTATGAATGGAATGATTGTTTCCAAGATACAAGGAGTGGATGGAGAATGCCTTTATGGAAAGGTCATAGCTTGAACTATAGGACTCCTGAGGGTGAGGTGTTTGGCTTGACTCCTCGACACATATCTGACACTTGCTTGAAGATGAAGAAACGACTTGTTTCTATCTTGCCCCAGCTTGCGTGATCTTTTGAGATAGAACTTTTGATAAGCTTGAAATGGTATGCCCCAGTGTTGATCATGGAATGAATGCCCCAGATTGAAAGGAACTCTTCCACCTAATATATTCTTCAGATACTTGCTCAGTGGATGACCAAACTTTTCCCTTGTAAGATTACTCGATGGAATTTCTATGTTGAACTTTCCTTGGTATCAAGTACTTACTTTCAGGTTAGAGACAATTCTGTTTTGAAAAGATAATGAGAATGCAATGCACATGTTAATCTCAAAGGAGAAGTTTTTATTAGTCCAAAATGTTGTACTGATACTAACACAAATGACACAGCAACATAAGGAGTCAGTTTGACATGATCTTACAGTTTGTATGCTTTCGGAACGAACCCTACTTCAGTTAGGACTTTTGAGGGTTGTAACGTGGCCGGGTTCACGGTTTGAGAAACAAAGGATAAAGGCTCAAGTTCTACTTAACCCACCCCTTCTTCGTGATGTCCTCCATTCCTACGTTCAGTTAGTTTGACACGAGTATTCGTCTTTCAGGAAGGTTGTGATGAATGAGGATCTAGCTTTGATGGAGGTGGCAGTCACCCTTTGGTGCTTTTGTTGATGGTCACAACAACTTGTCCCTTGGAGGATTCCTTTCTTTTGCTTTGTCTTTTGCATTCCCTAACTTTTGCCTGGACAAAATTTCTTTTGATTTTGGTTTTCGTTGTCCAGCGGGATATGCCCTGATTTTTGCCTAAGTCATTTGCTTCAAAGCTTTTTTTCTTTTGACTTAGCGGGCTATTGTTTCCCTTTTTTTTATCATGATTCATAACTTTCTTTTCATTCTCTTTTTTGTCTCGTTCGGGAACAAGTTGTATGACTTTGGTGATTGACTTGATGAAAAGGTTGTGACTGCCTTCTTCTTAGTGAATGGGAGACATCCATTGTGGATTGTGCTCTTCTTTTTTTGTTATGAGATCTGAGATATGATTGATCCTTTGATGGAATACCTGAAAGTTGAGCGCTCGGTCGCACTAACTGAAGACTACCCTGCCCCTGGTTAAGATTGAGGGTTTTGTTATTTTTTGAAAAGAAACTACTACTCCTTAGGCTCAAAGGGGTTGACGAAGGTTTCACTCCCTTATAACTCCGGTGTTTAGGAATGGAAACAATGCCTGTACATCGTCAGTAGGATCTTGTTCCAAAGGCATACAATTAGTGATTCATGTGTTTTTGATTTTCATCATTCTCCTTTTTTAGTTGCTTAAGACAAATGAGTGAAGTATCAATGAACATAATGACAAAGATGAAATGATTTGAGAAAAACATGTATATTACATTTTTATTTATTCAAACAGAATGAGTTTCTTACAATGGATAGTACTTGATAACAACAAAAGTAGTACAATTGAAAATACTAAAGAAATCTATACAATGGCAAGTTTGGCCTTATTCTAATGCAAATGAAATGTTTTCTGACAAACATAAAAGTCTTCATGTTCCACTGGTGGAAGCTCCATTGTGAGGTGGCATGGGATTGTTGACCACATTAGGTGCCACAGGTGTGAATGTAATCTCCTTTGCATCAAGCAGATCCTGAACCTTGTCTTTGAGAACTCTGCACTCTTCAGTGGTGTGACCAGATCCTCCAGAGTGGAATTCACACTTGGCATTAATCTTGTAATTTGGAGGGAGAGGATCAGGAGGAGGCCTCGCTTCAGCTAATTGAATCAGTTTTTGATCAAGCAAGGCGGCGAGAAGTTGGCTATAGGTCATTGGTACACGATCATACACCCTTTTAGGCCTATTCTGCCTCTGTTGACCTTGTCTTTGTTGATAACCTTGTTGGTGGAAACCTTGTTGTTGTTGTTGGACATATTGTCGATAAGGGACCCAAGGTTGTTGACCAACAGGTGCCACATAAGCTTGAGGGGCGGTGGCGGCCACTCGATAGCAAGGAGCTTGATCTTGAGCATAGGTGGCACTGGTCTCGCCTTCTTTCTTCTTGACAAAGTTACCCTGAGGTTTCTTGTACCCATATTGGTTTGCAGCAGCAGCATTGGCGGGATTCTGGATCTTACCAATTTTCAAACCATTCTCAATTCTTTCACCAATCCTGACTAGATCGGAGAAACCAGAAGAAACACTACCAACCATTCTCTCATAGTAATGTCCTTGAAGAGTGTTCATGAACATGTCAACCAGTTCGGATTCAGAAAGTGGTGGATTCACTTGAGCAGCCATTTCTCTCCACCTCTGAGCATACTCTTTGAATGTCTCATTGGTCCTTTGCACTTGATTTTGAAGTTGCAACCTAGTCGGTGCCATGTCAATGTTATACTGATATTGCTTGAGGAAAGCATCAGACAAATCCTTCCAAGATCGGATTCTATTACGCTCCAGATTCATATACCAGTTCAGAGATGCCCCAGATAAGCTATCTTGGAAGCAGTGAATGAGCAATGAGTCGTTGTGGATGTGAGAAGCCATCTTACGACAATACATGATGATATGGCTCTTCGGACAGCTCAAACCCTTGTACTTCTGGAAGTCGGGAGTCTTGAACTTAGGAGGGACAACCAGATTAGGAACCAGACACATATCCTCAGCATCCATCCCATAGGCACTAAATCCTTCAATGGCTCGAATTCTTTCCTCAAGGATTTTGTACTTCTCAGCAGATTTCTCAACGGGTCGAGCTCTTTCAGCAGTTGGTATTGTTTGCATTTCTGGATTGGCAAATTGAGGACCACAGAAAGCAGGATAGGGAATCTCTGTATGAGGAGGTGGAGTAGGAAATGGGAAAACAGGCCCAGTCATAGTTGGCACTCTAGAAGTTACAGGCATAGATACTCCTTGGTTTGAAGCTCCAAGAGTATCAACAGTCATGAAGTTAAATGGCATTCCAAGAGTAGCATTAGTCCTTGGTTGGAACTCAAGTGGATTAGTAGAAGGTGGAATGACATCAGGTTGACTAGCAGCAGTTTGATTAGCATCGACGGGAACCTCTTGTGCAACAGGAATCCTTTCATTCCTCAAAGCTTGGAGGGCTTCCAAAATAGCATCAACCTTGCCCTTCATTTGGTCCATCTCTTCTCTAATGGCAGCTTGATCTTGTTCATAGTTCTCCATGATTCTTCTTCTGTGAGCTCTTGTCAGATATCGGTGTGGAGGAATCGTCTTGACTGATCTGATGGAGAGGAAGAGTGGTAAGAGTCTTGATAACCATGGATGCACATGCATGAATGCAAAAATGTTAATGAAGATGCAAATGTATCATAAATCAGGATCAAGGATCAAGGCCTCTTGGATAACAACTTCTCATGGTCAATAAGATATGGTCGAATCCTCCAGATTCAGAGGTTCGACGTTGCTTTCTAGATAAATAGCTTGCGCATAAGTCAAAGGTGGTCGAACCTCCAGATTCAGAGGTTCGACGTTGATTATGATAGATAACCTTTGCATAAGTCACATAAGGTCAAACCTCCAGATTCAGAGGTTCGACGTTGATTCTGATATATAACTGATGTAGAGCTTCTGTATAAGTCAAATGTTCCAGGATCAAAGGTTCGACATTCTTTTGAGTACCAGGAGGATCAATAGTCACCAACAGAACATGTACCTGTACCTGTTAAGAATATGATTCCCTCCCCACTCACGGGTGTAGTCTAGGTCAGGGTAGGTCAATATGGCAACAAGCGTTATCAGTTCTCCTAAGATACCACCATTGTTGCATCTACATGCCAACGATGATACCCCATTTGAACCTCGACTGGGCGTGGGTCTCATGATCGCACTAGACAAGACCTGACATCTCATCGGCGTCATGACTATCCACTCTATCCTAGGTATCCTATGTGTCAACTCTGGCCTGGGTATTGGGCCTTTTACCTCATAGAAATAACCCACCCAACCTGCAAACAGATAAAATATGTGGCCCCCATGGGGACCCATAATATAGTCCAGAATGCGAGAAAATAAACATGATATGCGAGCAATAAATAGTCATGATATGCAAGCATAAAATAAATGAAGCGAAGTATAAGCAATATATAAGCACACCCAAAAAACAGACAAACAAACAAAGGCTAGGATCGACTCGCTAAATACGGACCCGCAATAGGTCTAACGTCCCCAGCAGAGTCGCCAGCTGCCGCACGCTCGCGAAAATGAACAGAGTCGCCACCAATATATTTATCCCATAAGGGAAAGGAATATCAGAAAACCTAGAATAAGGATAAGAGAAGGTCTTTCGCCCAGAGATAGGGTACGGGAGTCGGTTACGCAAGGGGAAGGTGCTAGCACCCCTCACGCCCATCGTACTCGATGGTATCCACCTATGTTTGTTCTATTCTAAGGGTGTATAAATCTAAAGCTTAATTACTAAGGGAATGCATGCAAATGAAAGAAAAAGAAACACGGGGAAAAAAGGTTTATAAATAGTTGTGCTCGCTTAGGCCCCGCGACCTAATGCCTACGTATCCTTTTCAGGAATCAGAGCGCCGTAGTTCGGCTCTTTAGTTTTTGTTTGTTTTTGTGTTTTTTAGTGGACGGCGTTACATTCGCACTCCGCTGCTCGACCTCTGGAGTCTTAAGCTGGGGATGGAGCGGAAATAACGTGTCCGATTAGGAGAAAGAATGCCCTGAAGGCAAGAGAAAGAATGCCTCGGAGGCAAGAGAGAAAAGAGATTGGTTTGTGTCTTTTATGTGTGATTCCATGATGGACGAAAACCTACTACAAGGCATCGGATCACTTCCTCACTTTGATTAGCTCTGAGCCTTTATTAGATATTTTGAAGTGTTTTTTGGTTAAGTGTTTTTTAAGGGAAATTAATTTGTGACTTGAATCATGCCATAAAAAAGAGTTTTTTTTTGTATATTTAGAGAATGCACATCGAGGCCTACGCCACAATCGTTTCTCTAAATGAAATACAATTTTTGAATATTTAGAGAATACACATCGAGGCCTACGCCCTAATCGATTCTCTAAATAAAATATAGTTTTTAAATATTTAGAGAATGCACATCGAGGCCTACGCCACAATCGTTTCTCTAAATAACGGTTGAGAAATACACCGAGGCCTACACCTCAATCATTTCTCTTCCGCTAAGTGGGAAAGAACATACATCGGGGCCTACGCCCCAATCATTTCTTTCCCACTAAAAAAGGCATTTAGCATGATTCGCGTCGTCCTTTATTAATGTTTTAAAGTTGAAAAGAAAAAAGAAAAGAACCTAATCTAGAAATGATTCTAAGTCCTAAATTGTCTTATTAAAGTTCTACCTAAAATTATAGGATTTGCCTAAAGGGAAGACTAACCTAAAAGTTACGAATTATGGGTCCTAAAATTCTAAAGGAACACGCAAGTGAAACCACAATATTATAAGTCAAAAGAATCAATGTAAACAAATGATACAAAATAGTACAAAATGATTAAAGGAATGACTTGAAAATATAGCACAAAACATAAAAACAAATGATTCAAAATATAGTACCAAAATCGAATTAAAAGGACTATTATTTATTGATTTTTATATGACAAAGAACAAGAATTCTAATCAAGCAAAAGAATCAAAATACAAGCCTAAACTAATATTGTTTTTGATTATTTTTTATATGTCAAAAATGTGTATCAAAGTCTAAGAAGAAATGGGAAAAATCTAAGTAGAAACCTAAATTTTACTAATTTTTAAAGAGCCAGGGGGTGTAAACTAGATTGATGGTGGTGATTAGCAAAGGCACAGGGGCCCAGGGTTTTGGCCCAATATTATTATGATCCAAATGCATTTGTTAACCTTCATGCTTGCTAATCTATCAGATTTTTGCTTAATGATCCTAATTAGCACAATCAATCTTAATTAAACTTTAGTTAATCCTAATTAATTCTAATTAAATTCAATTATTCAATTAGCTTAATAAAAAAGTAAAAAGGTAAATTTAGGGTTATAGATTGTGACGATTCAGCTCACTCGACGTAAACCCTCCTTCTTTCTCTCTCGATCTCGCCGGAGCGATTTCCGGTAGGCCTCACCACCATCGCCGTCCTCACTCCATCGAGAATCAACGATTTCCAAACATAACCCTAAGCTAAAAAGTGCCCCGAGTCCAATTCTAACATCAATTCACACCGAAAGCTCGTCGTTCATCCGGATCGAGCAACACAAAAACTAAAACCTAAGCCACGATAATCATGGATTCGAGCAAGCATTTCCAGAAATCGAAGGTGAAATTAATTGCATCATGAAACTGCGAAGAAGATTAAGGAAAGATATCGGGAGAACCTGGTTCCGAAGACCGGAGCTCCTTTTACAGCGGCGGAGATTCACGACCTCCGAGACACTCAGGTGACGTGCTTCATTTGTTTCTTGTATATTTTTAACTCTTCTTCTCCTTGTGCTATCTTCCTCTATCCTGATTACGTGAGCTATTATTTGTAATTGAAGCTGGTATTGTGAAGATGGTGATGTTGCGTCGAAGGTGATATTGATGAGCAGTGATGACGATGAAGCAGTATTCGGAGGCGTTGATTGAAGAGATGGTTTAGAGATTGAATCTGATGAATGGGGAAGATGGGAATGGTGAAGAAGGTTAGAGAAAGAGATGAAGAATGAAGGTAGAGTGAAGATGATGAAGAGTGGATGATGGTTGCAGGTGAGGTTGGAGAAGGGTGATTGAGAGTGTGAAGAGATGAAGATGATGATGAATGAAAGTGAGAAATGGTGGAGAATCTGAAACTGATAAAGAATGGTGGGGGCCCTTGAATGAAGGTGGAGAAGAGAATATATAGGTGGAGAAAATCGATTCTGAAGGTTAGTTCAATCTCTGATTTTCTGTTATGCTTCTGTTTCTAAATCTGTTAGGCTGTTAGGAAGTTAGGAGTTTGTTAGAGGTTGGTTAGAGGTTGGTTGAAAGCGGTTAAAATTCTGTTAGAAGTTAGTTATAGAAGTTAGGTGGTTAGAGACTAATAACTGATTCTGTTATGGGATTGTATGGTAGTTAAAGGTTTATAACTGTTATAGGCTGTTTGTGAAGTGGTTAGGTTAGTAACTGCTTGGTGGTTATGAATTCTGTTATTTCGGTTAAAAAGTTGTTAGTAAACAAGTGGGTAGAGGTTAGGGATTAATTGTGAACTGAATGTGACTGAAATATATATGCAGGGTCTGTTTTGGTAGTTATGAAATGGTTAGGATATCATAGATTCTGTTATAGCTGTGTTGGAGTTAGTTACGGTTCTGTTAAGTGGTTGTTATAGTTAAGTGGAACAATTAACTTCTGTTAAGTAGTTACAAATTGTTCTTTTTTTTTTGTTGAGAACATAACTGGCAGCGCACCGTCTCGGAGAGGAATAGATGAAACTTGTGGACATACAATGCTGATTGAGTGCTTATTTTGTAGAATGCAGGATAACATGTGACAGGTTCTTGAACTTGGGCCTGTATTAAATGTATTTGATTCTATACTGGTTTCTTGATGCATTGTGAATGTTTGGTAGAATGTATTCTTCTCTGATGCGAGGCTGCAGAATAGTGATTTCTTTTTTCATGTACGAGCAAATGCAGAGCTGGTTTAATGCTATGAGTGTATGGGGTTTGGATAGAATGCAGCAGGGTTGTTTGGATTAATGTGTTGGCTGTCTTTTTTCTTTAATCATGCAGGGTATGGAATGGTGTAGACAGATTCAAGACAATACGAAGGCCATGATGAAGATGCTTGGAGTTTTATAGATTAGCAAAGCCACTGATTTTTTGTATAGTGTTTCTTGATGGAAATATGTATAATCTTTGTAGTAGATACTTGAATGCTCTTTTTGAATGATCTTTTGTATGGGATGGAAAGGAGTTTGATAGAATTGGCTTGAATCACATTTGTATAAATCTTGAATGAAGACCTTTAAATAATAGAATGTTGAATTTTGATTTGAATGTGACAAATTCAAATAAATTTGAACTTTATTCTTTTCACTCCATCTTGTACTTGAAAACTCATGTCCTGAACAAAATCATTCGCAATCAAGTTGGTTTTGATGTCAGGATAAATTGTACCACCATAACTTCTTTTCCAAGCAATCATCCATAGAAATCCTAATCTTCTGATTAAAAACCAATTATTAAGACCCAATCGAATTATAAACACCAAGAGCCCTTGATCTCATGTTGAGTTTATTGATTGAATGACTGTATGAGTTGTATTAGATGACCTAAAATGCAAATGATGGGGCGATAATGCAGATGAAATGGAAAAACATAAACCAATTAGAAATGGATTTTAGATGGGCAAATTTTGGGGTGCAACAGCTGCCCCTATTTAATCTTCTTAAACCTGAAGGTGAGATTGGCGCTAGCCTTTCGATCATTCAAGGTTGAAGAAGATTAAATACCAAGAGAACCTGAAAATTTGCCTGATGAGAGATAAGATCCACTGGGGAAGAAATGGTGTCAACTCCACTAAGGAAAAGTGTATCAATTCTGGATTGAACAAATTGACTCTGGGTTAGAAATGAAATAGAACTCAACTCTGGGTTGAAGAAGAATAGTGGGTCAACTCTGGGTCGAAGAATAAAGGGAAGTCAACTCTGGGTTGAGAAAGAAAGAAAGAAGATCAACTCTGGGTTGAGAGAAAGTAGTTGGATAATGACTGTGAGTCGAAAGTGGAAAGATGAACAATTAGAAATAACCGTCAACTCTGGGTTGAGTGGGAAGAATAAAAGGTGACCGTCAACTCTGGGTTGAATGGGAAAGACCAAAAGATAACCGTCAACCCTGGGTTGAGTGGGAAAAAGATAAGAAATAACCGTCAACTCTGGGTTGAGTGGGAAAAAGATAAGAAATAACCGTCAACTCTGGGTTGAGTGGGAAAAGGAAAGGATCAACTCTGGGTTGAATAATAGAAATAAAGGAAAGGTCAGCTCTGGGTTGAAAAAGGGATAACCGTCAACTCTGGGTTGAGTGGGAAAAGAAAAAAGGTAACCGTCAACTCTGGGTTGAGTGGGAAAGGAAGACAAGGATCAACTCTGGGTTGAATAAAAGATAACCGTCAACTCTGGGTTGAGTGGGAAAGAAAGAAGATAACCGTCAACTCTGGGTTGAGTGGGAAAGGACAAAAGATAACCGTCAACTCTGGGTTGAGAGGGAAAGGAGAAAGGATAACCGTCAACTCTGGGTTGAGTGGGAAAAAGGTAAATGATAACCGTCAACTCTAGGTTGAGTGGGAAAAGGATAAAGGATGACCGTCAACTCTGGGTTGAGTGGGAAAAGAAGAAATCAATTCTGGATTGAATAAAAGATAACCGTCAACTCTGGGTTGAAAAAAGAAATAACCGTCAACTCTGGGTTGAGTGGGAAGAAAAAAGGTGACCGTCAACTCTGGGTTGAGTGGGAAAAGACAAAAGATAAGAAATATCCGTCAACTCGGGGTGAGAGGGAAAAGAGATAAAGAATAATCATCAACTCTGGGTTGAGAGGGTAAAGAGGAAAAAAGATCAACTCTGGGTTGAATAAAAGAAAAGATAACCTTCAACTCTGAGTTGAGAGGGGAATAAGAAAAAAGATCAACTCTGGGTTGAATGAAAGAAAAGGTACTCTTCAACTCTGGGTTGAGAGAGGAACTAAGAAAAGACATCCATCAACTCTGGGTGAGAGGGAAGAGATAATTAACTCGGAGTTAAGAGATGAAGGGAAAATCAACTCTGGGTTGAACACAAAAATCATCAACTCTGGATTGAAGAAAGATGAACATGACTGTCTTTGGGAGATGACACCACAATGGTAACTCTGAGTGATCAAGTGGAATATCAGTTGAATACTTGTAGGGACCTCATCTGACGAGTAACTTGGCTTATGCTTCATATGTGATGCTTGATTTGTTTTATGCACTTTTGGAGATGCAATGCAATGAATTCTATATGCAGTGTACTGATTGATAAGGGTTTCTACTTTCAGGGATAGATTAGGTGGAGTTATGAAACTCTGCTTGATTCAAGATAGGGTGGATGCCCCTGCTTTATTGATGATTGGATCATAGTTACATGGGAATGCAATGATATGCATGATGCATGTATGATTATGAATGGAATGATTGTTTCCAAGATACAAGGAGTGGATGGAGAATGCCTTTATGGAAAGGTCATAGCTTGAACTATAGGACTCCTGAGGGTGAGGTGTTTGGCTTGACTCCTCGACACATATCTGACACTTGCTTGAAGATGAAGAAACGACTTGTTTCTATCTTGCCCCAGCTTGCGTGATCTTTTGAGATAGAACTTTTGATAAGCTTGAAATGGTATGCCCCAGTGTTGATCATGGAATGAATGCCCCAGATTGAAAGGAACTCTTCCACCTAATATATTCTTCAGATACTTGCTCAGTGGATGACCAAACTTTTCCCTTGTAAGATTACTCGATGGAATTTCTATGTTGAACTTTCCTTGGTATCAAGTACTTACTTTCAGGTTAGAGACAATTCTGTTTTGAAAAGATAATGAGAATGCAATGCACATGTTAATCTCAAAGGAGAAGTTTTTATTAGTCCAAAATGTTGTACTGATACTAACACAAATGACACAGCAACATAAGGAGTCAGTTTGACATGATCTTACAGTTTGTATGCTTTCGGAACGAACCCTACTTCAGTTAGGACTTTTGAGGGTTGTAACGTGGCCGGGTTCACGGTTTGAGAAACAAAGGATAAAGGCTCAAGTTCTACTTAACCCACCCCTTCTTCGTGATGTCCTCCATTCCTACGTTCAGTTAGTTTGACACGAGTATTCGTCTTTCAGGAAGGTTGTGATGAATGAGGATCTAGCTTTGATGGAGGTGGCAGTCACCCTTTGGTGCTTTTGTTGATGGTCACAACAACTTGTCCCTTGGAGGATTCCTTTCTTTTGCTTTGTCTTTTGCATTCCCTAACTTTTGCCTGGACAAAATTTCTTTTGATTTTGGTTTTCGTTGTCCAGCGGGATATGCCCTGATTTTTGCCTAAGTCATTTGCTTCAAAGCTTTTTTTCTTTTGACTTAGCGGGCTATTGTTTCCCTTTTTTTATCATGATTCATAACTTTCTTTTCATTCTCTTTTTTGTCTCGTTCGGGAACAAGTTGTATGACTTTGGTGATTGACTTGATGAAAAGGTTGTGACTGCCTTCTTCTTAGTGAATGGGAGACATCCATTGTGGATTGTGCTCTTCTTTTTTTGTTGTGAGATCTGAGATATGATTGATCCTTTGATGGAATACCTGAAAGTTGAGCGCTCGGTCGCACTAACTGAAGACTACCCTGCCCCTGGTTAAGATTGAGGGTTTTGTTATTTTTTGAAAAGAAACTACTACTCCTTAGGCTCAAAGGGGTTGACGAAGGTTTCACTCCCTTATAACTCCGGTGTTTAGGAATGGAAACAATGCCTGTACATCGTCAGTAGGATCTTGTTCCAAAGGCATACAATTAGTGATTCATGTGTTTTTGATTTTCATCATTCTCCTTTTTTAGTTGCTTAAGACAAATGAGTGAAGTATCAATGAACATAATGACAAAGATGAAATGATTTGAGAAAAACATGTATATTACATTTTTATTTATTCAAACAGAATGAGTTTCTTACAATGGATAGTACTTGATAACAACAAAAGTAGTACAATTGAAAATACTAAAGAAATCTATACAATGGCAAGTTTGGCCTTATTCTAATGCAAATGAAATGTTTTCTGACAAACATAAAAGTCTTCATGTTCCACTGGTGGAAGCTCCATTGTGAGGTGGCATGGGATTGTTGACCACATTAGGTGCCACAGGTGTGAATGTAATCTCCTTTGCATCAAGCAGATCCTGAACCTTGTCTTTGAGAACTCTGCACTCTTCAGTGGTGTGACCAGATCCTCCAGAGTGGAATTCACACTTGGCATTAATCTTGTAATTTGGAGGGAGAGGATCAGGAGGAGGCCTCGCTTCAGCTAATTGAATCAGTTTTTGATCAAGCAAGGCGGCGAGAAGTTGGCTATAGGTCATTGGTACACGATCATACACCCTTTTAGGCCTATTCTGCCTCTGTTGACCTTGTCTTTGTTGATAACCTTGTTGGTGGAAACCTTGTTGTTGTTGTTGGACATATTGTCGATAAGGGACCCAAGGTTGTTGACCAACAGGTGCCACATAAGCTTGAGGGGCGGTGGCGGCCACTCGATAGCAAGGAGCTTGATCTTGAGCATAGGTGGCACTGGTCTCGCCTTCTTTCTTCTTGACAAAGTTACCCTGAGGTTTCTTGTACCCATATTGGTTTGCAGCAGCAGCATTGGCGGGATTCTGGATCTTACCAATTTTCAAACCATTCTCAATTCTTTCACCAATCCTGACTAGATCGGAGAAACCAGAAGAAACACTACCAACCATTCTCTCATAGTAATGTCCTTGAAGAGTGTTCATGAACATGTCAACCAGTTCGGATTCAGAAAGTGGTGGATTCACTTGAGCAGCCATTTCTCTCCACCTCTGAGCATACTCTTTGAATGTCTCATTGGTCCTTTGCACTTGATTTTGAAGTTGCAACCTAGTCGGTGCCATGTCAATGTTATACTGATATTGCTTGAGGAAAGCATCAGACAAATCCTTCCAAGATCGGATTCTATTACGCTCCAGATTCATATACCAGTTCAGAGATGCCCCAGATAAGCTATCTTGGAAGCAGTGAATGAGCAATGAGTCGTTGTGGATGTGAGAAGCCATCTTACGACAATACATGATGATATGGCTCTTCGGACAGCTCAAACCCTTGTACTTCTGGAAGTCGGGAGTCTTGAACTTAGGAGGGACAACCAAAAAATATCACCACACTGTATATCACCACACTGTGTATCACCACACTGTGATGCACAGATGAATAGAAAAGTTAAATGCCGACCAAAAAATAACAAAACACAAAAAAATAGAATGTGATGCACAGATGCACATAAAGGTTAAATTATAGCTTTTCTACAAAGATCATCTCAAAATGTTCTTTGTTGTTATAGTCAACGTTCCATCTGTGATGCATTATGACAGCCACCTTCCATAGTTCTTCACTATCATTGATTACAAAGATCATCTCAAAATGTTCTTTGTTGTTAGAGTCAACGTTTCAGCTATGATACACTCTGACAACCGCCTTCCATAGCTCTTCACTATCATTAATGTCAATGATTTTTTTACTCAGGTCTGGCCATGTAATAGCGGTGGAATGGATAAATGAAAAAAAAAACTAGATTTTGAGGATTCTGAGCGAAGAACATGATACAGAAGGTGAAAGTATGGAGGGTTATAAATATTAGACGCATGACTGGGACTGTTGAAAGATTAATGGAGGTTGAAACGGTTTTGAATGTGGAATATGGAGATGGTAAGGTTTCTAAAGATTAATGGAGGTTGAAACCGTTTTGAATGTGGAATATGAAGATTGTAACGTTTTAGAAGGTTTTTGGTAGATGGGTTCTAGAAGGTTTTTGGTAGATGGGGCTGTTAAAAGATTAATGGAGGTTGAAACGGTTTTGAATGTGGAATATGGAGACAATAAGGTTTATAAAGATTAATGGAGGTTGAAACCGTTTTGAATGTGGAATATGAAGATTGTAAGTTTCAGAAGCTTTTTGGTCGATGAGGAAAAAGAAATTAAAATAAGAAAATTTGAGAAATCAATGAGGAAAAGTGAGGCCATCCACTTGGCATGTTTTGGAATAAGTAGAGTGACTTTTCTTATATGATAGATAATATTCTCTTTTATAACCATTCATTCCCTTAGCTTCCAGCTGGCAAATTTCTCTCTCTTCCCACGTCCCAATTCCACTACTGCTGCAAGTTTGTTATGATTGTTTCCATGTGCCTCCTCATTTGCCTTCTCTCCTTGCCCACATGGTTTGTTATGCATGACATTACCTTCCCCTATAAAACCAACCTTGTCCTCAAGGTTGAGATTGGGATAATTGGTCTTAATGTCGTCCAAATCTTCCCAAGTATCTTCACCTTCTAATCCATTTTCCCATTGTACCAACACTTGTTCAATTTGATGTGATCCTCTTAGAACAGTTCTGCTAGCTAACATTCTTATAGGTTGTATGATTGGCCCCATCTCTGTTACAGTCAGTTGAAATGACATATAAGATTCTTGAGAACTCCCCTAGAACAAAATTAGACTTTAGTTTCTTTTGGTCAACTTTCTTTTTTTGGTTTCTGAGAAACATGAAGCAATTCAATTCAAATTAGAATCATATTGTGTTAGTTTTCTAGGTTTTTATCAATATGCTAGTTTCGTAGTTTAAATCATGCTAGGTTTCTTACTATGTTGCACCGACACATCCTAAAAAAGCATACCTATGTCTGTATCGAACACCAACACTAATACTTATGATTATATTTATTTTATTCATTTTTTTAAATTATTATCGGTGTTACCGTGTCAGTGTTGGATCGTGTTCGGGGTGTATGTGCTATATGTTTCTAATTTAGCTTAGCCTTGTGAATACTTAATAGAGTTTTTACTTATTTTTCTTAAAGTATAAATCAATTACCTAGTTGATAATTAATAGTCATAATTCTAATGGGAAGTGTGATTACTTGTTACTTTTAGTTTTTGATTGAATCAAACTTTGTCAAAACAAGATGCTAGTTGAGTTGTACTTTCACTTTGGTCTTTTCTTTTTTTTTAAGTAAAATCTTAATCCGCAAATTCTTAGAGATGTTTTTTCACTTTGGTGGTATATACTGAATCTTGCATTTTTGACATACAACTTCAGTAACCACAATTTTCACAATGACATCGTTAGCCTGACTCTGATACCATGTTAAAAGAAAATCATTAGTGTTTGGAACTTGTATTCTGGAATCGATTTTATTGAAAATCTACATAACAGAATGTTTTCAACGTGTCAATTTGGCAGCAACGTACTCATGTACCAAAATTTGGCAATTGGGAGGGTAGTGACAATGTTCCTTATACGGCATATTTCGACAAAGCTCGGAAGGGCAGAACTGGCACAAAGATGATAAACCCAAATGACCCTGAGGAAAATCCTGATTTAGTTTTTGATAATTCATCATCTAAACAACCACCTCCGTCCAAATCCAAACCTATAGTCGATTCAGAGGATCTATATGGAAAGGGATCACCTCGAGCAACAATTGAGACATGTAAAAGTCTCGTAGATGGTGATCCTAAGCAATATGTTGATTCTCCAGCTCGTCATGACAATGTAGGCAATCAGAGTTCCAATGACTCTACACCTCATCTTGGAGTAGGTTCTGCTGATAACCGACGAAGACCTTCAAGACAAAGTACTGCTGGGTCTGAGTACAACATTGAACGATCACCCCTTCATCGTCAAGCTAAACCTCTGGGAAAAGATAATCCCTCGTTGGAAACAAAGAATTCTTACGACAGCAGCCATGGTACACCAGGAAGATCTCGGCTAAGACCAGTTAATCGAGGGGATGAAACCGTTAGTTTTCTTTCCTGCCATCCTATTTTGTTACCATGCATGACATGAAGAGTAAAAAAGTGCATATCTTTATGAAATTTTCCATTGCAAATATGTTCTGATTTTAGCATTGTGATGTTACAGCCTGAGAAAGGCGCGACTGTTCCAAAATTCGGTGAATGGGATTTGAGTAACCCTGCATCAGCCGAGGGCTATACTCACATTTTCAACAACGTGAGAGCAGAGAGACAGGGTGGGCCCGGACATGCACCCGGCACACCTAACAAGAGGCCACATGTTATCCGCAACCAACCTTCCAATGGCAAAGTCCAGGTATGCCTGTAGTTCTTGTTTAACTCAATGTTTTAAAAACACAACTAGAGGTCAAATTGGTGAAACCTCTGAGTCAGGTTCTACCAAATAAATAAATAAAAGTGTTTCCAAAGCTTGAACCACTGTTGTTGAACTGGTTCAATTCCGGTTAACCTGAAACTGGTTTGTTCGCTTTGGTTTTTAAAACATTGGCAGATTGATAATTCTGAAGTTTTCGTTGTACTAATGATAATCTTTGTACTCTTTGCTTCTTCAGTGTTGCTGCTTTGCTTGGGGGAGAAAATGATTTATTGGAAAGTTTGAAGTTTATTTTCTGAAAAGAAAAGTGAAAATAGTGTTGTGAATGATCATGAGGTTTGTGTCACACTTGTAAATATCCAAGGTCCTCTTTCCTTGTGGGAAGACATAGTAGTATCATTGAATTGCATCTGTCATATAAACTTTGTGATTTTTTTCCTTCCCTGTATGTTTTTTTACCAGATGTGGTCGGCAAAAAGACAATTTGCTTGCAAGATTGTGATTTTTCTATTTTTGGCCTTCTTAGGCGTTACTGTTATGTTCTTACTATTCAATTTAACTGTATTTATCCAAAATATATAAGAGATTGATTCTGTGTTCAAGTCAATGGTGAACTTGTGTATTTTAGTTTGGAAATATGATTTATAGCAAATTGTTACAAAAGATCTTATTATGAACTTGATAATCACTTCTCAGGGGCATGTTCCACTTATTTAGAAAAAGAGGAAGTATATGTGTAGCATGTCAAGTCTCTTGAGAATATTAGCTCGCTGCATTAACACAAATTTAAAATGATACTTGTACATGAGTACATCACTGAAGAAAGAAAAAAAAACAGAAAAGAAAATACAAGAAATAAAAATACAAGCATACATCTCATAACATACACACGACTAGTGCACTTTGCCTACTGATTATTGAGCATTCAAGCATACAACTCATAACATAAACACGATTAGTGCACTTTTATTATTAATTATTAATTATTGAGCAACGAACTCAGGGGTTGATTTGCCTCATGGCAATGGGCTAAATTTGTGCTGGAGTATTGCAATGAATTCTGGCGAAGTGATGCCACCAATACTGACGGTTGAGGCACAGTATTCGTCTGTTTCATCCTTTGTGATTTTGCCAGCTTTTTCTAGCTTTTGCACTTTAATATAATCCCAATGAGGTGGAAAGTGATCCCTTTCACGGACCTCGGTGTAAGCCTACAATAAACCATTCTATGATCATTTTATGGCTATTTGATTAAAAACTCAAGCATTTTCATCAAGTATTTATCTATTTTTAATAAGTAAAAACAACGAGTCAGTAGAAATCAGTTCTTGTAACAACTAACTATCATTTTCATCAAGTATTTATTTATTTTTAATAAGTAAAAACAATATCATCTTTGCAAAATTCAAGTGAAAGGAATAGGGCCTAAAAGTTGTTTTGATTATATATATTCCTAAAAGAATTTATGAGAAAGAAAATAAAATTATCAGCATAATATGAAGAAGATTAAGATTTAACAGAGTTGTTTCCTATCTTCCTATCTTCATATATTGAACATATAAGCGATATAGCATCATTTTGTTATAACACGTTAAATTGTGTAATTGGAGTAATTTGAAGTTGAAAGCTAAGAGAATGTACATCAGCTCCTCTAAAAGCTAAAATAGGGGCTCAAATCACTAAAAATATAAAAATATGTGCATTATAGACCATTAAAAAAAAGGCAAATAGAAAACTTACTGCATTTTGTATGGAGCCCCATGGGGTAGACCAAGCAACCATGAAGTCACGCACATCTCCTTTAATATTCTTTCCGCGGTATACCCGAGCAGCTTCGCAACCATAAGCTTCCGAGGTTGGATGTGTGTGGAGGAAAGCGACCCACTGGCCGTTGTCGAAGGACCGAGGCGGCTCCTCCTTCTCAACAGAACCATGCCAATCCTGTTTTTGGCCATCCACGATCTCAAGGGTATCCCCAGTAGCATTATAGAGAAGACAAAGTGTGGAAACTCCGTCACCATAATTAAACTTAAGAGTCAATGCATGGTTGAGAGCATTCAAATTTTTGTCTTCTGAATGGATCAGCCTCACTGCTTCTCTTGCTCTATCTTCTTGTGTTATTGTTTTGCCTTTATACCTCGACATAGCTTTTAAGGTTTCATCTGTTATTGGTACTCCAAAAGCACTCATGGTCTTATTTTCTTTCCTTTTTTCCTCTCTTTCTTGTGCTCTTTTTTTTTAAGTGCACTACCTTTTGTGCTCAAATAAATGCTTCTATGTCAGCACATTTATAGTACAAGTGTTGGTGAGGTAAAAAGTTAATTGCTGTGAGGGGTTTGTTTGCAAATATTTTTTACAATAAAAAAGGAGTAAAAAATGATGCAATGTAATTGGTGGAAGGTACACTACCCAACTTTTTGTGATGGGTAGAGAAGTTGTCTCCATTTTTTTTTAAGTCAAAAAACTATATGTTTCATTACATTAGACAAAAAAACCGCAATATAAAGCACTATAGAAAACAAAAAATACACGTTTTCAAAGACGGCGATGTAAAAGCAAAATTCCTTTTTTTTTTAATTAAACGACTTTCACTCTAAATTATTTTAAGCTAATTAGCATTTTGCTCCGTAAACTTTGTATTTCGTTTTAATTTGTCCCCTGAACTCATTTACAGTTTCAATTTGTCCCTTGAACTCATTTACAGTAATGTAGTGATTATCATTTATATAATAAAATCATGGGTACGTATGAAAATACCACCACTTTAAGATTTGCAATATTTGTGTTAAGCAAATTAGTCATGCTCTGAAAAATGATGTATAGTGATTCAATTCATCATTCACTAGATACAATACATCTTTAATCCTTCATGGACTTGTATATATGGCAGCTCTTCTGGAGCTTTGAATTAATTTTAAGCTACCTCAAATGTCTAATACTCGGATAATTTCATTTGCAAGGTATTTCTGGACCTTGAAGACAATTTCATTTGCAAGATACTTCGGGACTTTAAAGACAATTTCATTTGAGTCTTCGTCCTCATAACCGAATTCACGAGATTATTTTCTTTCAAAATAATGAGGGCATTCACAATTCACATAAGTTTTCCAAGAATATTTAAAAGCTCTTAATCTATATGACTATTGATTTGACTACCTTAGCCTTTTCATAATTAGTGTTTTCATACACCAAAAAATTCAAAACTTTCGGATTAGCTGTTGGACTAATGATATCCAAAACTTTTTCCAACAATACATAGTCCTTTAGACTAGTTGGGAGAATAAAGAGATAATAAATTAATATTTTTCTAAGTCTTCTGGAAAAGGAACAATAAGCGAGGATTTGTAATTTAATTTTTACAAAATTTTAATATTTATAAATATGTTTTAATTTAATGTTACAACATTTTATGAATTGGCACCGGTTCTTTCGTTTAAAAAAGGTGAAAGAGAGGAAGTTAGGTGTTGTTTGGCTAGCCACTAATTGGACTATTTGGTTGTTAAGGAATGGGGTGTCTTTCCGGAAGGATAAATGGAGTATTAATGATACCATTTGAAATATTAAGATGATTGTTTGGAGGTGGACATTTTGTGGAAAAATTACACATTCCGATTTTTCTTTTTACGAGTTCTCTAAGGATCCGTTGTTTTTCCTCTCGTAAGTTAATTTGGTTTGTAATTTTTTCTTTTTGGCAGATTATGATCTTATGTTAATTTGTAATGGTTTAGAGAACCCATTGTTCTCTCTTCAATATATCTTGCTTATTGAAAAAAAAATATGCCTACAATATTTATTATATCTATATTATTATAAATATTAACATCACTACAAGAAAATTGACCTATTGTGACACCCAGATTTAGTGACGCTTAATTTTGTCACTACATGTTACTTTTACCTACAGTCATATTACTTTTACCTACTGAGATATTTTATTCTATTAATTTTTTGAATTATTTTATACATTACTTTTACCTACACCCATATTACTTTTACCTACGGCTATATTTTACTTTATTAAATTTTTAAATAATTTTATATTATAAATAAATAATATTTTTTTATAAATTATAAAATTATTATTTTCATTAAAAAAATGTAAAACTTTTTTTTTTCATTGTTAAAACTCAACTTTACTAATTATTAATTAAAAAATTAAAAATTAATTTTAATTATAAAATATATGTTTTTATACTAGTTAGGACAAACAGGTTAATATTGTCATTTTCATTTCAATTTCAGCCTGCAACTTGCTTGTAGAAGCGATGTAAATCTGAAATCGTAGAATTCACCGTAACTCTTTGTTCAATCGCCGCCACCGTCAACTCTCAGTTTAATCGCCGCCACCGTCAACTCTCTGTTTAATCGCCGCCACCGTCAACTCTCTGTTCAATCGCCGCCACACAACTCGACTCTTTCTTTCTAAGGTTTTCTCTCGCCCTCTCAAATTGCACCGAATCGTAATTGTTGAATTGTGTTATCGTAATTGAAATCATTGGAAACCATAACGATATGTATTCACGATTGCTTTCAATTTCTTGTGTAGTTAATTTATGTATCTTGAAATCAATTTACGATTTCGATGGTTTTTATTTTCTTCATCATTAACAGTGTAGTGGTTGTTGTTGTTTGATGATTTGTCAAAGATGAGAAAAATGATTAGAAGTTTTTATTAGGTTAAACCATAGTCAGAGTATTCTAAAATTCATGTCTTATTATTCAGCTATGTCATTTGGATTCAATTCCTACATCTCTGCTTAATTTTCTTCGTCTTCCGGATTTTACTTTTGTCGATATTGGTATCCATCATAATTTGATTGGTGATTTTTGAGTTGTTGAGAAGTTTGGTGTAATGTGTTTAGGTTAGAGTGGCATTGTTCTAGACATGTATGATGTATGTATTAGAATTTAGAGATATAAGTGAAAGTGTTGAGCATGAACTATGACATAGCTGAATAATCTTACCGCGGCTAAATACGAAGAGGCACGGCATCTATAAGTTATTAGGGTTTCATCCTGCCGCGGCTACACTTTGCAAGTTTGTATTTTCTTTAGATAACAAACATTTTCATCAAATTTGTTTAATTTACTTCAAGTTAGTTTGATTTTATGAATTGTTAGTGATTAAGGTTAGGGCTGAAGCATATAGGGGAGAGCAGTATTAATCTGTGGCTCTGAAATACCCGTAGGTTCTCTACAGGGTGCCCTGTCTTTCTTGCCCTTTACATCAATATGGCATCATAGTACGGATTTTGTGCTGTCACCACATTTCCGCCTCCAAACGCCATTACATTGATTTCACAACCATACAATTCATCACTCTCAATTTATCAATTGATTTTCTTCTAATGCATCTAAACTGTAGCCTTAATGTTTGTTATGGAAATTTTAGATATGTAATGATGTTTTGCTTATATGTCTGGTTATATGTCTTGTTGTAATCATCTATGTTGCAATAACTATGGTTTATTAGGGGTTTCATTAGTTTAAACTTGGGTTGTTTAGAAAGTGATGATTAAAGCAGGTACTTCTGATATATGGTTGGTTCGACAGATCTAGTGTTAGTTCTCTTGGTGCAGCATACTAGTTTTGTTGTGCCGAGCATCTGGATCCAAGTAATTGCTCATACAATCAAAGCTTGTGCTACTCTATTTGTTGCATTTGATGTGTGACAGTTTTAATTTATCTGTAATTTTGCTTTTTCATTTGAACTCTCAAACTTTTGGATCCTAACATAAAGGAAGAAGTTGTATGAATTGGCTTTTTAACTTTTTTAGATTTTTGCATTTTCCTTTTTTGCAGTCTGATTCCAAAATTTTACTTTTTATTGTTGTTATCTATAAAAATACTACAGGTCAAGATAGATTTAAAGCTAAATAATTCTTTTTTTAAGATTTATGAAATAATCAATATGTTTGATCACTAGAGTTTCAAAATCTTGGATCTATAATCATTCAAGATCAAGTGTCCATTAACTATTCTTGATCATTGAATGACTATGGAAAGCAAAAGAAAGTGATATTTGATTTTAAAGATGTGATAAGAGTGGTTTAGAGTGACCTAAAGGATCTGGCAAGTGATGCAAATGAAATTTTAATATATTGTGTACAAAGAATTAAAGGATAAGGACTTCAAGAAAGTGAATAGATACAATTAATATTTAGAAAAAGTGAGAATGTAATAGGATTTAAGGGAAACTTTGGGATATTCTTGAAAAAAAGTCATGTTGGGGATGACAAACTCAAGAAAATTTGATTGTAGATTTTGAAAAGATAATTTGTTATTTATGCTCCCACAAAATAGGATGCTCGCGTATGTTAATAAGATGTGAACTGACTGATAACAGGTATCTATGGATAAGGAAAATGGTTCTTCTCAGAAAGCTGAAGACTTCAAATTGAAGAAAAAGAGGAAACGAGAGCGAGAGGTAAGAAGTGTTTCTCAATGTTGTTCTACATACGAATCGACTTGTTTTGTGAGATATAGAAGGTACATAAAATTGCTTGTATGCTTTGTTCCGACTTACATGTTTACTTGATGGAAATATCTACGATGCAGAAAAATATGCATAGAAAGAAACGCAGAAAATTGGAAGCAGCTAGAGAGATGTTGGAGGATGAGGAGCAGAATAAATCATTCAAAAGCAAGTCAAGGTATCAAATAGTGTATACGGTAATTAGTGTTCAATAGACATCTTAATTAACTAAAGTAATATCAATTGTTTCTAGATATCTTAACATGAAAATCCAAGGTAGGGGAGCTAGACGGAGTCAAGAGAGTGACCACAGTCAACTCCAGCCTTCACCTTTGCGAGGTATATTGTTCGAATAGATGCGGTCCTATAATACAATTCTAGTTTAGTGCATCAAGTTTTAAATACAATTCTAGATTTTTAATCTATTTTACTCCAGATATAGGTGTGCATATTGACCAAAAAGGGGATAACACTCCCAGCTATGGAATTCCAAGATATAGTTTGATTAAGATTGAAGAGTCTATATTTCAATGTAGATGTTTATTTTAAAATATGATTTAAAATGAGTTCAAAATATATAAATCAAACATTTTATGGTTGAATGCTTGGAATCACAACATTGTTGACTTATTTAATTTTGGAAGGGACTTGGAGATGACTTGATTGAGGCTGGATTTGTAGTAAACAACTAAAGATGCAATCTTTAACTTTTGAATTACTTTTCATCCTTTTGTCTTCATGATTATTTTTTGGAAACTAAGCTAATTGTTTGATCTCTTAATTACAGCAAGTGCCTTAGGGAGACGGAGAAAGTTGAATGTTGTTCACCATAAAGAACAAGAGATTATTCACATATGCTAGATGTATGGGACATGCCGGCTGGAAACTTTATACTAGTTGATGTAGATCATTTGGGAAATCCTATCGGTTGGGAAGGAAAAACTCTATTGAATGCAATTGGAAGTTTGGTAAGGAGACACCAATGTGCTCCAATCAATTATGTGTGCTGGAGTGATATGCCTGAGAAAAATATTACTGATATGCTTGAACTAATTCAGGTGTTGTATAAATAATAATAATAATAAGTTTGATTTCATTTTAGTTATTGTTAATTTTTCTTGCAATATATCTAACAAAATTATTGATTTGGTAATGGTTCCTTTGACAGACTAAATTTTGTTTTGTTCCCGAATTCACTGAGAGAACAGAGAAAATACTAAAGGATAATATGAGTATTAAGTGGAGGCAATTCAAGTATCATTTGAAGTCAAAGGGATATGACGCTAGTAAGAAAGAAGAAGAAATGGCAAGCTATATTCCTAATAGAAGGGTTGATCCTTCTCAGTATCGTGATTTAGTACATTATTGGTGTTCTGAGGACGGACAGGTATATATATATATATATAATTTCATTAATATTTTGTTCACATAAAAATTATTTATCATATGTTGATTTTATTGTTGACTTTACATATTTACCGGATATAGAAAATCAGTGGCATGAACAAAATGAACCGCAAAAAATATGGGGACATTCATTGCATGGGAACCAAGAATCTTCCAAGCCTAATTCATGAAATGGTTTGTATTTATCAATAACATTTGATTAATTTCTCAATACATACTGGATGAATGATATTATTGTTATAAATGTTAGACAACAAAAGCTGGAGGAGTGCAACCTTCACGGGCACAAATTTACATTGATACTCGAACTAGAAAAGATGGAAGTATTGTGACTGAAAGTGCAGCATATGTGATTGTAAGAATTTTCCTTTCTTTAATATATTTTGATGTATTGTTTAAAATAAATGAATTAGTATTTTAACATTAGCTAACTATAGAAGAAGACTCTCCCCTGGCAGCTACAAGACCTTTCAATGATGTTGTTACAGTAGCTATTATGGCCACTTGATGCAAATTGTCTGTCATAAAATATTTTGATCTTTTTTATGTGTAACCGTTTGGCTTATTTTGCAAATCCCCTTTTAATGCAGAATTTGATTTTAAAATGTCGTGATCTAAGAAAGGTTGCAATAGAGAGTCAAAGAAGAAATAATATTGAGTTCTGCTAATGTCCATTTTTTGCTATTGAGTTATTATTTGTCGTTTTGATAGCATAGGTTGCGAGAAATAATATTGAGTTACATTTGAAAAGTTACTTGTGTTGCATGTAGGAAGAGTTAAAGAAGCTAATGGTAGAGGAGGAAGGCAGCTCACATGATTCTCAAGCCACCAAAGATTCTACAAGCTGGAAGAATGATGCTTATTCAAAGGTTAAAGGACCTGAAAAGAGAGGAAGAGTGCGTTGTCTTGGCAAGCTTCCCCGACATGCTAGTTCTAGCTCCAATGCAGATAATAGAGTTGCAACATTAGAGAATTTGCTTGGAAATCTAGTTTCTGTTCTTCAAATGCGGTTTTCTGAAGATCCACAAGTTAACGAGGTCTTACGAGCTATAGCTGAAGAGGTTTGATTTTGTGTCACCTATTGACCACAATTTAGATTCAAATATATGAAAGTGAAGATACAATACCATTCAAAATTGTAGATTCATACAAAATAGTGGTCTTTCTAGTTATACTTATTCAAATAGAAAATAAGAAAATGTAGTTGAAATTCTTTGTTATTATATTGAAATATTTGAATTTAATTGAAATTAATATAATAGTTTAATTTTAATATTAAGTTAATTAGTCATATTTAAATTGAAATAATAGAAAATGTATTGTAAAATTTTTTACCGAGTAATTGAATTTTAATATTATATTCTTCAATTATAAAAAAAAAAAAAATAATTTATAATTTTATTATATTTTGGTAAATTAAAAAATATTATTTAACAGAGTTCTAGTGACACCTATTAAAACTAAAACTGTAGGTAAAAAGAAAAATATTTGTAACAGTAACCTATGATATAGTGACATTCAGGTAAATATTTGCCCGTAGCTAAAAGCTATCGTGACACTTATTATACCGTAGCATTACACCCCCTTATAATTGACGCTAGGGGTGGGCGTCACTCAATGTCTGCAAGCTTTTTACCTACGGATTATTGACTTTTAGTGACACTTTTTGAGTGTCACAAAAAGTCAATTTTCTTGTAGTGCATGAGTATTTATTTTAATATTTATAAGAATATAAATATAATAACTACTCTTTTTAATTACAAATATGATATTTGTGAGAGGTAAAAAACTCCAACAACGTATCTGACACGACATCATGTATAATGTGTTTGCGAGAGATTTTTCACTTGATAAAATTATGTGTTACGAGGAATATAATCCCTTCAAATCATGTCAAATATATATACTACATAGCTGACAATTTATCTGTAATCCTAAAGAACATTGTGAGGGATTTTACACTTAGAAAAAAGACAGGATTTATCACTCAACAAAAAAGTTATAATATGCGTTTTTGCAAGGAGTCTAAGTTCCTCAAAAAGAAAAAGCATTGCAAGGGATTTTCTTGATTTGTGAAAGGTGATAGAGAATGAACGTGTGAGGAATTACATGTTTGTTCTCATTTTTATTATCGATTAATCTCAACTGTTGGTTAAATCTAATGGTTTGTCTTTACAGGTTCAACATATTGCAAAAATCAATAGTTCTGAAAATATTTGTATTTTTTACTTTATATTCTAATTCAACATTTCACTTTCTTATTCTCTTTTATTTTTATCAAATAACCAATTATCGATGATGTCTAAAATGAGGCAGTAATTAAATGGTTCACCGGTGAACCAGTAAAGACAAACCATTAGATTTAACCAACAGTTGAGATTAATCGATAATAAAAATGAGAACAAACATGTAATTCCTCACACGTTCATTCTCTTCTCTGTTTTGTCTTCAACTTGAAAAAAACTGCAGAAGATAATTGTTAGAAAACTTTTTTTACAAACATCAGATTTAAAACCTTAATAAATCAAAGTTAAAACAATAAAAGATTTAAACCCAGAAAGAAATGTCTTTTCAGTCTCAAACACACCTAGAAAAGTTAATTGAAAAAATGACAGCCATGCATTGGAAAGGTTTTTTTTTATTACCAAACTAATAGTAAGAAGAAGGTTGTTTTACGTTTTTAATTCTGTCAGAGAATTTATTCACAAGATTATTGATACAGTAATTTTGGTAGATCTTAGCATGAAAGACTTTAATCAAAGTTTTCATATAAACACAATTTCCGCAGCAGTAACCCTGACAAGAAGTGTAAATAATGTGAAAAATCTATTTATTCTAACCATGATGAGAGGAAGAGGATGGAGATGTACAATTTTGATTTCTGACATCACACTTAAAGCTTTCATTTTAATTGCAATTTCACTGTCAAATTCAGGCAAAGGTTCAACATAATGTCAAGATTATTTTATGACTATTTAATTCTTTTCTTTTGAATGGACAAGTTTGTTCAATTAAACCAAATATCTGTTGTGCGTAAATCTTTATTTTTCGGTTGATGATTTTTATGTTGAAATATTTGTGGTTTAATTCACGCCGAAAAGTTTGCAGTGGCCGCACTCTGAAACATTCATGGTGGTTGTTGTGCAGATAATGGAGAGTATTTGAAATTAAAAGAAACACGAATCTAGTGTGACAATGATTAATGAGATTATGTGGACTTGTTTTGATCTAATGGTTAGATTGAATGGTACATCATGAGGGACTTAGTTGGTGTCTCACCCTAGAAGCCACCGCCAATTATCATATTCATGGCATAATTTATTTCTTTCTTTCTCTCAGAATAATTAATCAACAAGAACAAAATGAATTGATGAATTGTGACTTTAGGTAAGTAGGTAAGCTTAGACGATCAATTATCACTTTGTTGTCTATTCAAAGCGTGGCTCGCGTGTGTATTATAATATTATTATTTTCTCTTGTCATAACAAAAAATACAATTGATACAAAAAAGCCAAAAATGTATATGCTCATAATTAAGTGTGAAAACATAACTGGTCACGCAGACAAGAGATGATACTCCTATAATATATTTAAATTTATCTAGCAATGCGACAAAAATAATGTCGACATTTTCTATCCTATTTGGAATAATGGAAGGGACCACGATGACACAACCATCTAGACAACAACAAATATAATATTCCTAGGCCAACTAAGGAGACAACATCAATAATAGAATTGATAGAGAATGAACGTGTGAGGAATTACATGTTTGTTCTCATTTTTATTATCGATTAATCTCAACTGTTGGTTAAATCTAATGGTTTGTCTTTACTGGTTCAACATATTGCAAAAATCAATAGTTCTGAAAATATTTGTATTTTTTACTTTATATTCTAATTCAACATTTCACTTTCTTATTCTCTTTTATTTTTATCAAATTACCAATTATCGATGATGTCTAAAATGAGGCAGTAATTAAATGGTTCACCGGTGAACCAGTAAAGCCAAACCATTAGATTTAACCAACAGTTGAGATTAATCGATAATAAAAATAAGAACAAACATGTAATTCCTCACACGTTCATTCTCTTCTCTGTTTTGTATTCAACTTAAAAAAAACTGAAGAAGATAATTGTTAGAAAGCTTTTTTTTTTACAAACATCAGATTTAAAACCTTAATAAATCAAAGTTAAAACAATAATAGATTTAAACCCATAAAGAAATGTCTTTTAAGTCTCAAACACACCTAGAAAAGTTAATTGAAAAAATGACAGCAATGCATTGGAAAGGTTTTTTTTTATTACCAAACTAATAGTAAGAAGAAGGTTGTTTTACTTTTTTAATTCTGTCAGAGAATTTATTCACAAGGTTACTAATACATTAATTTTTGTAGATCTTAGCATGAAAGACTTTAATCAAAGTTTTCATATAAACACAATTTCCGCAGCAGTAACCCTGACAAGAAGTGTAAATAATGTAAAAAATCTATTTATTCTAACCATGATGAGAGGAAGAGGATGGAGATGCATAATTTTGATTTCTGACATCACAATTAAAGCTTTCATTTTAATTGCAATTTCACTGTCAAATTCAGGCAAAGGTTCAACATAATGTCAAGATTATTTTATGACTATTTAATTCTTTTCTTTTGAATGGACAAGTTTGTTCGATTAAACCAAATATCTGTTGTGCGTAAATCTTAATTTTTCGGTTGATGATTTTTATGTTGAAATATTTGTGGTTTAACTCACGCCGAAAAGTTTGCAGTGGCCGCACTCTGAAACATTCATGGTGGTTGTTGTGCAGATAATGGAGAGTATTTGAAATTAAAAGAAACACGAATCTAGTGTGACAATGATTAATGAGATTATGTGGACTTGTTTTGATCTAATGGTTAGATTGAATGGTACATCATGAGGGACTTAGTTGGTGTCTCACCCTAGAAGCCACCGCCAATTATCATATGCATGGCATAATTTATTTTTGTCTTTCTCTCAGAATAATTAATCAACAAGAACAAAATGAATTGATGAATTAGGACTTTAGGTAAGTAGATAAGCTTAGACGATCAATTATCACTTTGTTGTCTATTCAAAGCGTGGCTCGCGTGTGTATTATAATATTATTATTTTCTCTTGTCATAACAAAAAATACAATTGATACAAAAAAGCCAAAAATGTATATGCTCATAATTAAGTGTGAAAACATAACTGGTCACACAGACAATAGATGATACTCCTATAATATATTTAAATTTATCTAGCAATGCGACCAAAATAATGTCGACATTTTCCATCCTATTTGGAATAATGGAAGGGACCACGATGACACAACCATCTAGACAACAACAAATATAATATTCCTAGGCCAACTAAGGTGACAACATCAATAATAGAATTGATAGAGAATGAACGTGTGAGGAATTACATGTTTGTTCTCATTTTTATTATCTATTAATCTCAACTGTTGGTTAAATCTAATGGTTTGTCTTTACAGGGTCAACATGTTGCAAAAATCAATAGTTCTAAAAATATTTGTATTTTTTAGTTTATATTCTAATTCAACATTTCACCTTCTTAATCTCTTTTATTTTTATCAAATTACCAATTATCAGTGATGTTTAAAATGAGGCAGTAATTAAATGGTTCACTGGTGAACCAGTAAAGACAAACCATTAGATTTATCCAACAGTTGAGATTAATCGATAATAAGAATAAGAACAAACATGTAATTCCTCACACGTTCATTCTCTTCTCTGTTTTGTATTCAACTTAAAAAAAACTGAAGAAGATAATTGTTAGAAAGCTTTTTTTTTTACAAACATCAGATTTAAAACTTTAATAAATCAAAGTTAAAACAATAATAGATTTAAACCCATAAAGAAATGTCTTTTAAGTCTCAAACACACCTAGAAAAGTTAATTGAAAAAATGACAGCAATGCATTGAAAGGTTTTTTTTTTATTACCAAACTAATAGTAAGAAGAAGGTTGTTTTACGTTTTTAATTTTGTCAGAGAATTTATTCACAAGGTTATTAATACATTAATTTTTGTAGATCTTAGCATGAAAGACTTTAATCAAAGTTTTCATATAAACACAATTTCCGCAGCAGTAACCCTGACAAGAAGTGTAAATAATGTGAAAAATCTATTTCTTCTAACCATGATGAGAGGAAGAGGATGGAGATGCATAATTTTGATTTCTGACATCACAATTAAAGCTTTCATTTTAATTGCAATTTCACTGTCAAATTCAGGCAAAGGTTCAACATAATGTCAAGATTATTTTATGACTATTTAATTCTTTTCTTTTGAATGGACAAGTTTGTTCGATTAAACCAAATATCTGTTGTGCGTAAATATTTATTTTTCGGTTGATGATTTTTATGTTGAAATATTTGTGGTTTAACTCACGCCGAAAAGTTTGCAGTGGCCGCACTTTGAAACATCCATGGTGGTTGTTGTGCAGATAATGGAGAGTATTTGAAATTAAAAGAAACACGAATCTAGTGTGACAATGATTAATGAGATTATGTGGACTTGTTTTGATCTAATGGTTAGATTGAATGGTACATCATGAGGGACTTAGTTGGTGTCTCACCCTAGAAGCCACCGCCAATTATCATATGCATGGCATAATTTATTTTTGTCTTTCTCTCAGAATAATTAATCAACAAGAACAAAATGAATTGATGAATTAGGACTTTAAGTAAGTAGGTAAGCTTAGACGATCAATTATCACTTTGTTGTCTATTCAAAGCGTGGCTCGCGTGGGTATTATAATATTATTATTTTCTCTTGTCATAACAAAAAATACAATTGATACAAAAAACCCAAAAATGTATATGCTCATAATTAAGTGTGAAAACATAACTGGTCACACAGACAATAGATGATACTCCTATAATATATATAAATTATCTAGCAATGCGACCAAAATAATGTCGACATTTTCAATCCTATTTGGAATAATGGAAGGGACCACGATTACACAACCATCTAGACAACAACAAATATAATATTCCTAGGCCAACTAAGGAGACAACATCAATAATAGAATTGATAGAGAATGAACGTGTGAGGAATTACATGTTTGTTCTCATTTTTATTATCTATTAATCTCAACTGTTGGTTAAATCTAATGGTTTGTCTTTACAGGGTCAACATGTTGCAAGAATCAATAGTTCCAAAAATATTTTATTTTTTAGTTTATATTCTAATTCAACATTTCACCTTCTTAATCTCTTTTATTTTTATCAAATTACCAATTATCAGTGATGTTTAAAATGAGGCAGTAATTAAATGGTTCACTGGTGAACCAGTAAAGACAAACCATTAGATTTAACCAACAATATCGATATTAAAAATAAGAACAAACATGTAATTCCTCACACGTTCATTCTCTTTTCTGTTTTGTCTTCAACTTAAAAAAAACTGAAGAAGATAATTGTTAGAAAGCTTTTTTTTTACAAACATCAGATTTAAAACTTTAATAAATCAAAGTTAAAACAATAATAGATTTAAACCCATAAAGAAATGACTTTTAAGTCTCAAGCACACCTAGAAAAGTTAGTTGAAAAAATGACAGCCATGCATTTGAAAGGTTTTTTTTATTACCAAAATAATAGTAAGAAGAAGGTTGTTTTACGTTTTTAATTCTGTCAGAGAATTTATTCACAAGGTTACTAATACAATAATTTTTGTAGATCTTAGCATGAAAGACTTTAATCAAAGTTTTCATATAAACACAATTTCCGCAGCAGTAACCCTGACAAGAAGTGTAAATAATGTAAAAAATCTATTTATTCTAACCATGATGAGAGGAAGAGGATGGAGATGCATAATTTTGATTTCTGACATCACAATTAAAGCTTTCATTTTAATTGCAATTTCACTGTCAAATTCAGGCAAAGGTTCAACATAATGTCAAGATTATTTTATGACTATTTAATTCTTTTCTTTTGAATGGAAAAGTTTGTTCAATTAAACCAAATATCTGTTGTGCGTGAATCTTTATTTTTCGGTTGATGATTTTTATGTTGAAATATTTGTGGTTTAACTCACGCCGAAAAGTTTGCAGTGGCCGCACTCTGAAACATTCATGGTGGTTGTTGTGCAGATAATGGAGAGTATTTGAAATTAAAAGAAACACGAATCTAGTATGACAATGATTAATGAGCTTATGTGGACTTGTTTTGATCTAATGGTTAGATTGAATGGTACACCATGAGGGACTTAGTTGGTGTCTCACCCTAGAAGCCACCGCCAATTATCATATGCATGGCATAATTTATTTTTGTCTTTCTCTCAGAATAATTAATCAACAAGAACAAAATGAATTGATGAATTGTGACTTTAGGTAAGTAGGTAAGCTTAGACGATCAATTATCACTTTGTTGTCTATTCAAAGCGTGGCTCGCGTGGGTATTATAATATTATTATTTTCTCTTGTCATAACAAAAAATACAATTGATACAAAAAAGCCAAAAATGTATATGCTCATAATTAAGTGTGAAAACATAACTGGTCACGCAGACAAGAGATGATACTCCTATAATATATTTAAATTTATCTAGCAATGCGACAAAAATAATGTCGACATTTTCTATCCTATTTGGAATAATGGAAGGGACCACGATGACACAACCATCTAGACAACAACAAATATAATATTCCTAGGCCAACTAAGGAGACAACATCAATAATAGAATTGATAGAGAATGAACGTGTGAGGAATTACATGTTTGTTCTCATTTTTATTATCGATTAATCTCAACTGTTGGTTAAATCTAATGGTTTGTCTTTACTGGTTCAACATATTGCAAAAATCAATAGTTCTGAAAATATTTGTATTTTTTACTTTATATTCTAATTCAACATTTCACTTTCTTATTCTCTTTTATTTTTATCAAATTACCAATTATCGATGATGTCTAAAATGAGGCAGTAATTAAATGGTTCACCGGTGAACCAGTAAAGCCAAACCATTAGATTTAACCAACAGTTGAGATTAATCGATAATAAAAATAAGAACAAACATGTAATTCCTCACACGTTCATTCTCTTCTCTGTTTTGTATTCAACTTAAAAAAAACTGAAGAAGATAATTGTTAGAAAGCTTTTTTTTTTACAAACATCAGATTTAAAACCTTAATAAATCAAAGTTAAAACAATAATAGATTTAAACCCATAAAGAAATGTCTTTTAAGTCTCAAACACACCTAGAAAAGTTAATTGAAAAAATGACAGCAATGCATTGGAAAGGTTTTTTTTTATTACCAAACTAATAGTAAGAAGAAGGTTGTTTTACTTTTTTAATTCTGTCAGAGAATTTATTCACAAGGTTACTAATACATTAATTTTTGTAGATCTTAGCATGAAAGACTTTAATCAAAGTTTTCATATAAACACAATTTCCGCAGCAGTAACCCTGACAAGAAGTGTAAATAATGTAAAAAATCTATTTATTCTAACCATGATGAGAGGAAGAGGATGGAGATGCATAATTTTGATTTCTGACATCACAATTAAAGCTTTCATTTTAATTGCAATTTCACTGTCAAATTCAGGCAAAGGTTCAACATAATGTCAAGATTATTTTATGACTATTTAATTCTTTTCTTTTGAATGGACAAGTTTGTTCGATTAAACCAAATATCTGTTGTGCGTAAATCTTAATTTTTCGGTTGATGATTTTTATGTTGAAATATTTGTGGTTTAACTCACGCCGAAAAGTTTGCAGTGGCCGCACTCTGAAACATTCATGGTGGTTGTTGTGCAGATAATGGAGAGTATTTGAAATTAAAAGAAACACGAATCTAGTGTGACAATGATTAATGAGATTATGTGGACTTGTTTTGATCTAATGGTTAGATTGAATGGTACATCATGAGGGACTTAGTTGGTGTCTCACCCTAGAAGCCACCGCCAATTATCATATGCATGGCATAATTTATTTTTGTCTTTCTCTCAGAATAATTAATCAACAAGAACAAAATGAATTGATGAATTAGGACTTTAGGTAAGTAGATAAGCTTAGACGATCAATTATCACTTTGTTGTCTATTCAAAGCGTGGCTCGCGTGTGTATTATAATATTATTATTTTCTCTTGTCATAACAAAAAATACAATTGATACAAAAAAGCCAAAAATGTATATGCTCATAATTAAGTGTGAAAACATAACTGGTCACACAGACAATAGATGATACTCCTATAATATATTTAAATTTATCTAGCAATGCGACCAAAATAATGTCGACATTTTCCATCCTATTTGGAATAATGGAAGGGACCACGATGACACAACCATCTAGACAACAACAAATATAATATTCCTAGGCCAACTAAGGTGACAACATCAATAATAGAATTGATAGAGAATGAACGTGTGAGGAATTACATGTTTGTTCTCATTTTTATTATCTATTAATCTCAACTGTTGGTTAAATCTAATGGTTTGTCTTTACAGGGTCAACATGTTGCAAAAATCAATAGTTCTAAAAATATTTGTATTTTTTAGTTTATATTCTAATTCAACATTTCACCTTCTTAATCTCTTTTATTTTTATCAAATTACCAATTATCAGTGATGTTTAAAATGAGGCAGTAATTAAATGGTTCACTGGTGAACCAGTAAAGACAAACCATTAGATTTATCCAACAGTTGAGATTAATCGATAATAAGAATAAGAACAAACATGTAATTCCTCACACGTTCATTCTCTTCTCTGTTTTGTATTCAACTTAAAAAAAACTGAAGAAGATAATTGTTAGAAAGCTTTTTTTTTTACAAACATCAGATTTAAAACTTTAATAAATCAAAGTTAAAACAATAATAGATTTAAACCCATAAAGAAATGTCTTTTAAGTCTCAAACACACCTAGAAAAGTTAATTGAAAAAATGACAGCAATGCATTGAAAGGTTTTTTTTTTATTACCAAACTAATAGTAAGAAGAAGGTTGTTTGACGTTTTTAATTTTGTCAGAGAATTTATTCACAAGGTTATTAATACATTAATTTTTGTAGATCTTAGCATGAAAGACTTTAATCAAAGTTTTCATATAAACACAATTTCCGCAGCAGTAACCCTGACAAGAAGTGTAAATAATGTGAAAAATCTATTTCTTCTAACCATGATGAGAGGAAGAGGATGGAGATGCATAATTTTGATTTCTGACATCACAATTAAAGCTTTCATTTTAATTGCAATTTCACTGTCAAATTCAGGCAAAGGTTCAACATAATGTCAAGATTATTTTATGACTATTTAATTCTTTTCTTTTGAATGGACAAGTTTGTTCGATTAAACCAAATATCTGTTGTGCGTAAATATTTATTTTTCGGTTGATGATTTTTATGTTGAAATATTTGTGGTTTAACTCACGCCGAAAAGTTTGCAGTGGCCGCACTTTGAAACATCCATGGTGGTTGTTGTGCAGATAATGGAGAGTATTTGAAATTAAAAGAAACACGAATCTAGTGTGACAATGATTAATGAGATTATGTGGACTTGTTTTGATCTAATGGTTAGATTGAATGGTACATCATGAGGGACTTAGTTGGTGTCTCACCCTAGAAGCCACCGCCAATTATCATATGCATGGCATAATTTATTTTTGTCTTTCTCTCAGAATAATTAATCAACAAGAACAAAATGAATTGATGAATTAGGACTTTAAGTAAGTAGGTAAGCTTAGACGATCAATTATCACTTTGTTGTCTATTCAAAGCGTGGCTTGCGTGGGTATTATAATATTATTATTTTCTCTTGTCATAACAAAAAATACAATTGATACAAAAAACCCAAAAATGTATATGCTCATAATTAAGTGTGAAAACATAACTGGTCACACAGACAATAGATGATACTCCTATAATATATATAAATTATCTAGCAATGCGACCAAAATAATGTCGACATTTTCAATCCTATTTGGAATAATGGAAGGGACCACGATTACACAACCATCTAGACAACAACAAATATAATATTCCTAGGCCAACTAAGGAGACAACATCAATAATAGAGTTGATAGAGAATGAACGTGTGAGGAATTACATGTTTGTTCTCATTTTTATTATCTATTAATCTCAACTGTTGGTTAAATCTAATGGTTTGTCTTTACAGGGTCAACATGTTGCAAGAATCAATAGTTCCAAAAATATTTTATTTTTTAGTTTATATTCTAATTCAACATTTCACCTTCTTAATCTCTTTTATTTTTATCAAATTACCAATTATCAGTGATGTTTAAAATGAGGCAGTAATTAAATGGTTCACTGGTGAACCAGTAAAGACAAACCATTAGATTTAACCAACAATATCGATATTAAAAATAAGAACAAACATGTAATTCCTCACACGTTCATTCTCTTTTCTGTTTTGTCTTCAACTTAAAAAAAACTGAAGAAGATAATTGTTAGAAAGCTTTTTTTTTACAAACATCAGATTTAAAACTTTAATAAATCAAAGTTAAAACAATAATAGATTTAAACCCATAAAGAAATGACTTTTAAGTCTCAAGCACACCTAGAAAAGTTAGTTGAAAAAATGACAGCCATGCATTTGAAAGGTTTTTTTTATTACCAAAATAATAGTAAGAAGAAGGTTGTTTTACGTTTTTAATTCTGTCAGAGAATTTATTCACAAGGTTACTAATACAATAATTTTTGTAGATCTTAGCATGAAAGACTTTAATCAAAGTTTTCATATAAACACAATTTCCGCAGCAGTAACCCTGACAAGAAGTGTAAATAATGTAAAAAATCTATTTATTCTAACCATGATGAGAGGAAGAGGATGGAGATGCATAATTTTGATTTCTGACATCACAATTAAAGCTTTCATTTTAATTGCAATTTCACTGTCAAATTCAGGCAAAGGTTCAACATAATGTCAAGATTATTTTATGACTATTTAATTCTTTTCTTTTGAATGGACAAGTTTGTTCAATTAAACCAAATATCTGTTGTGCGTGAATCTTTATTTTTCGGTTGATGATTTTTATGTTGAAATATTTGTGGTTTAACTCACGCCGAAAAGTTTGCAGTGGCCGCACTCTGAAACATTCATGGTGGTTGTTGTGCAGATAATGGAGAGTATTTGAAATTAAAAGAAACACGAATCTAGTGTGACAATGATTAATGAGCTTATGTGGACTTGTTTTGATCTAATGGTTAGATTGAATGGTACACCATGAGGGACTTAGTTGGTGTCTCACCCTAGAAGCCACCGCCAATTATCATATGCATGGCATAATTTATTTTTGTCTTTCTCTCAGAATAATTAATCAACAAGAACAAAATGAATTGATGAATTGTGACTTTAGGTAAGTAGGTAAGCTTAGACGATCAATTATCACTTTGTTGTCTATTCAAAGCGTGGCTCGCGTGGGTATTATAATATTATTATTTTCTCTTGTCATAACAAAAAATACAATTGATACAAAAAAGCCAAAAATGTATATGCTCATAATTAAGTGTGAAAACATAACTAGTCACGCAGACAAGAGATGATACTCCTATAATATATTTAAATTTATCTAGCAATGCGACAAAAATAATGTCGACATTTTCTATCCTATTTGGAATAATGGAAGGGACCACGATGACACAACCATCTAGACAACAACAAATATAATATTCCTAGGCCAACTAAGGAGACAACATCAATAATAGAATTGATAGAGAATGAACGTGTGAGGAATTACATGTTTGTTCTCATTTTTATTATCGATTAATCTCAACTGTTGGTTAAATCTAATGGTTTGTCTTTACTGGTTCAACATATTGCAAAAATCAATAGTTCTGAAAATATTTGTATTTTTTACTTTATATTCTAATTCAACATTTCACTTTCTTATTCTCTTTTATTTTTATCAAATTACCAATTATCGATGATGTCTAAAATGAGGCAGTAATTAAATGGTTCACCGGTGAACCAGTAAAGCCAAACCATTAGATTTAACCAACAGTTGAGATTAATTGATAATAAAAATAAGAACAAACATGTAATTCCTCACACGTTCATTCTCTTCTCTGTTTTGTATTCAACTTAAAAAAAACTGAAGAAGATAATTGTTAGAAAGCTTTTTTTTTTACAAACATCAGATTTAAAACCTTAATAAATCAAAGTTAAAACAATAATAGATTTAAACCCATAAAGAAATGTCTTTTAAGTCTCAAACACACCTAGAAAAGTTAATTGAAAAAATGACAGCAATGCATTGGAAAGGTTTTTTTTTATTACCAAACTAATAGTAAGAAGAAGGTTGTTTTACTTTTTTAATTCTGTCAGAGAATTTATTCACAAGGTTACTAATACATTAATTTTTGTAGATCTTAGCATGAAAGACTTTAATCAAAGTTTTCATATAAACACAATTTCCGCAGCAGTAACCCTGACAAGAAGTGTAAATAATGTAAAAAATCTATTTATTCTAACCATGATGAGAGGAAGAGGATGGAGATGCATAATTTTGATTTCTGACATCACAATTAAAGCTTTCATTTTAATTGCAATTTCACTGTCAAATTCAGGCAAAGGTTCAACATAATGTCAAGATTATTTTATGACTATTTAATTCTTTTCTTTTGAATGGACAAGTTTGTTCGATTAAACCAAATATCTGTTGTGCGTAAATCTTAATTTTTCGGTTGATGATTTTTATGTTGAAATATTTGTGGTTTAACTCACGCCGAAAAGTTTGCAGTGGCCGCACTCTGAAACATTCATGGTGGTTGTTGTGCAGATAATGGAGAGTATTTGAAATTAAAAGAAACACGAATCTAGTGTGACAATGATTAATGAGATTATGTGGACTTGTTTTGATCTAATGGTTAGATTGAATGGTACATCATGAGGGACTTAGTTGGTGTCTCACCCTAGAAGCCACCGCCAATTATCATATGCATGGCATAATTTATTTTTGTCTTTCTCTCAGAATAATTAATCAACAAGAACAAAATGAATTGATGAATTAGGACTTTAGGTAAGTAGATAAGCTTAGACGATCAATTATCACTTTGTTGTCTATTCAAAGCGTGGCTCGCGTGTGTATTATAATATTATTATTTTCTCTTGTCATAACAAAAAATACAATTGATACAAAAAAGCCAAAAATGTATATGCTCATAATTAAGTGTGAAAACATAACTGGTCACACAGACAATAGATGATACTCCTATAATATATTTAAATTTATCTAGCAATGCGACCAAAATAATGTCGACATTTTCCATCCTATTTGGAATAATGGAAGGGACCACGATGACACAACCATCTAGACAACAACAAATATAATATTCCTAGGCCAACTAAGGTGACAACATCAATAATAGAATTGATAGAGAATGAACGTGTGAGGAATTACATGTTTGTTCTCATTTTTATTATCTATTAATCTCAACTGTTGGTTAAATCTAATGGTTTGTCTTTACAGGGTCAACATGTTGCAAAAATCAATAGTTCTAAAAATATTTGTATTTTTTAGTTTATATTCTAATTCAACATTTCACCTTCTTAATCTCTTTTATTTTTATCAAATTACCAATTATCAGTGATGTTTAAAATGAGGCAGTAATTAAATGGTTCACTGGTGAACCAGTAAAGACAAACCATTAGATTTATCCAACAGTTGAGATTAATC